>NW_026894748.1:0-84975 GCF_032452875.1 Bos javanicus | reverse complement strand
AAGCAATGACGCGCTCCCCCTCGCCACTCGCATGGAGACCCGACTTCCCTGGCGCCCCACGAGAGGCTCACTGACCTCGCCGTCGTACCTCGTGAGAAACCGCACACTGGGGCCGCCGTTCGAGAACAACCCCGAGATTCCCCGTCATCGAGAGATGAGGGCCTTCGTCTCCTGCATGGCCTAGAGACCAATCTCGCGACTTCTCTCCAAACGCCTCAGGAGGCTTGACTCCCTTGAGTCCACCCAGTGAGCTCCAAGAGATACCCGTCGCGATTCGAGAGCAGAGCGGGGTTCTTTGCTTCCACTCGAGATGAATGCCTGTCTCCCCGGGTGCGTCTGGAATGCAACCCCGAGATCCCTGTCGCCCCTGGAGAGGAACACTGGCTTCTGGACACCAGCCTAGATGAGGTCTATTGGCCCTGCAGTCACTCGAGAGCAATCCCCAGCTTTCCTTCGCAACTCGAATGGAAGATTGGACTTGCCTCGGCCAACACAAGAGGCAGCCTGAATTCCCGTCGTAACTCGAGAATCCAGCCGTAACTCGAGAAAAACCACGTGGCTCCCCCGTCATCGGAAGATGAAGCCCTTTCCCGCTACAGCGCCTCAGGAGAAGTCCCACGTTAGGAATTAGAGGTCGAAAGGGCACTTGGTACCCTTGATGCGACCCACAAAGTTCCCCGAAATCCCGGTCTCCCTCGAGAGGAACACTGAGGTTTTCCGGCACCCCCTCCTCTGAGCCCTTTCTCCCCTCCTGATCTGGACAGGAGGGTCGACTCCCCTGCTTTGTCTGGAAGGGGTTCCCGACCTTGCGGTCGCACCTCAGGATGAGGCCGGTCTCACGAAGACATTCCAGACGTGGCCTCGTGGGTGGTTCCACATTCCGTAGGACCCCGATTTCCCGGTCCCCTCTTGATAAGAACCCGATGCCCGGACACCTCTCCGAACTCCACCCTGTGAATGAAGTCAACACGAAGGGGCAGTTTTTCCGTGCATCGTTCGGAAAAACCCCAGGTTCCAAATACAGCTCGACAAGTGGCCTCTCTCCCCGGGGACATCTCGAGAGGCAAGCGGAGTTCCATGCCTCAACCCAAGACGAGGCCTGACTCTCCTGTCCCCAGTCTGCAGGGACCCTGCGATCGGAGTCTGAAATCAGAGGTACCCTGCGGTTCCTGCCTCAACTGGAGATGAGGCCCTCTTCCAATGCACCAAACCCAGTGGAGTCCCGAGAGGCCCCTCCCACCTCCAGTTTCCCTGGCTTCTCAGAGCCACCATGAGAAGCCCCTGAGGTCACCTGCACAAGTCGAGGGAACCCAGGGTTTCCTGCCTCAACCCGAGAAAGACCTCGAGAGACCTTCTTCAACACGTCTCGAGGCCAGATTCCCCTACCATGGCTCGGGAGCAATGACGCGCTCCCCTCGCCACTCGCATGGAGACCCGACTTCCCTGGCGCCCCACGAGAGGCTCACTGACCTCGCCGTCGTACCTCGTGAGAAACCGCACACTGGGGCCGCCGCTCGAGAACAACCCCGAGATCCCCCGTCATCGAGAGATGAGGGCCTTCGTCTCCTGCATGGCCTAGAGACCAATCTCGCGACCTCTCTCCAAACGCCTCAGGAGGCTTGACTCCCTTGAGTCCACCCAGTGAGCTCCAAGAGATACCCGTCGCGACTCGAGAGCAGAGCGGGGTTCTTTGCTTCCACTCGAGATGAATGCCTGTCTCCCGGGTGCGTCTGGAATGCAACCCCGAGATCCCTGTCGCCCCTGGAGAGGAACATTGGCTTCTGGACACAAGCCTAGATGAGGTCTATTGGCCCTGCAGTCACTCGAGAGCAATCCCCAGCTTTCCTTCGCAACTCGAATGGAAGATTGGACTTGCCTGGGCCAACACAAGAGGCAGCCTGAATTCCCCGTCGTAACTCGAGAATCCCGCCGTAACTCGAGAAAAACCACGTGGCTCCCCCGTCATCGCAAGATGAAGCCCTTTCCCGCTACAGCGCCTCAGGAGAAGTCCCACGTTAGGAATTGGAGGTCGAAAGGGCACTTGGCACCCTTGATGCGACCCACAAAGTTCCCCGAAATCCCGGTCTCCCTCGAGAGGAACACTGAGGTTTTCCGGCACCCCCTCCTCTGAGCCCTTTCTCCCCTCCTGATCTGGACAGGAGGGTCGACTCCCCTGCTTTGTCTGGAAGGGGTTCCCGACCTTCCGGTCGCACCTCAGGATGAGGCCGGTCTCACGAAGACATTCCAGACGTGGCCTCGTGGGTGGTTCCACATTCCGTAGGACCCCGATTTCCCGGTCCCCTCTTGATAAGAACCCGATGCCCGGACACCTCTCCGAACTCCACCCTGTGAATGAAGTCAACACGAAGGGGCAGTTTTTCCGTGCATCGTTCGGAAAAACCCCAGGTTCCAAATACAGCTCGACAAGTGGCCTCTCTCCCCGGGGACATCTCGAGAGGCAAGCGGAGTTCCATGCCTCAACCCAAGACGAGGCCTGACTCTCCTGTCCCCAGTCTGCAGGGACCCTGCGATCGGAGTCTGAAATCAGAGGTACCCTGCGGTTCCTGCCTCAACTGGAGATGAGGCCCTCTTCCAATGCACCAAACCCAGTGGAGTCCCGAGAGGCCCCTCCCACCTCCAGTTTCCCTGGCTTCTCAGAGCCACCATGAGAAGCCCCTGAGGTCACCTGCACAAGTCGAGGGAACCCAGGGTTTCCTGCCTCAACCCGAGAAAGACCTCGAGAGACCTTCTTCAACACGTCTCGAGGCCAGATTCCCCTACTGCCATGAGCTCGGGAGCAATGACGCGCTCCCCCTGGCACCGCATGGAGACCCGACTGACCTCGCGTCACTCGTGAGGCTCTGAATCCGCCGCTGAGAAACCCGATCACTGCTGGGAGCCAGTGAGGGCCTCCGCCCTGCATGGTCATGAGGAAGGAGGCTCGTCAAACGCAAAGGCGGGATCGACTTCAGGACCCAAAGCTCCAAGAGATACCCCCAATCCAGAGCTGCCTTCTTTGCTTCTTTGCTTCCACCGAAAATCCTGTCTCCCCGGGGCTCAACCCCTCCCTCTCCCTGGAGAGGAACATTGGCTTACACAAGCCAGATGAGGTCTATTCCTGCAGTCACTCGAGACAATGTTTCCTTCGCAACTCGAATGGAAATCGCTTGCCTGAATAGGGCAGCCGGCCACGTGATAACTCAGACCCGCCCAACTCGAGAGAACCAGGAGATGTTCTAAACTGTCTAAACACAGATTCTTTTGAGAAGTTACAAGACCATTAGAAATTGGAGGTGAATGGGCACTTGGGGCCCTTGTGCGCCACAAAGTTCCCAAATCCCTTCCCTGGAGGTCCCTGGAGGTTTGATTAACCCCCTCCTCTGAGAGCCCTTTCCTGTTTGGACCTGGGACCCTCGAGTCCCTGCTTTGTCTGGAAGGGCCCACCACCCTTCGCTCTCAGGAAGGCCGGTTCACGAAGACATTCCAGAGGGTGGCTCCTGTGGTTCCACATTTAGAGATTTCCCGGCCTCTGAAGAACCCGATGCCCGGACACCTCTCCGGCCTCCACCTGTGATGCAAGTCACCGAAGCATTTTCCGTGCATCGTTCGGAAGAAAGCCAGGTTTGCTGCAAGACTCCTCCCTTCCCCATTCTCCTCCATGCCATCTTAAGGCACGGAGTTCCTGAAACCCAAGTCTGCTGGCCTTGTCACCCAAACTGGTCTCACCATGTCGTTCTTTCCTCACCTTCTGCCTCAATGGAGATGAGCCCTCTTTTCCCACTGAGTCCCTCACTGAGCCCTCCCACCTCCATTCCTCTTGAGAGCCACCATGAACATTCAAGAAGCAGGGAACCCTGGTTTCTGCCTACCCGAAAGACCTCGAGAGACCCTTCTTCAACCGTCTCGAGGCCCTCCCCTACCATGGCTCGGGAGCAATGACGCGCTCCCCTCGCCACTCGCATGGAGACCCGACTTCCCTGGCGCCCCACCAGAGGCTCACTGACCTCGCCGTCGTACCTCGTGAGAAACCGCACACTGGGGCCGCCGCTCGAGAACAACCCCGAGATGCCCCGTCATCGAGAGATGAGGGCCTTCGTCTCCTGCATGGCCTAGAGACCAATCTCGCGACCTCTCTCCAAACGCCTCAGGAGGCTTGACTCCCTTGAGTCCACCCAGTGAGCTCCAAGAGATACCCGTCGCGACTCGAGAGCAGAGCGGGGTTCTTTGCTTCCACTCGAGATGAATGCCTGTCTCCCCGGGTGCGTCTGGAATGCAACCCCGAGATCCCTGTCGCCCCTGGAGAGGAACATTGGCTTCTGGACACAAGCCTAGATGAGGTCTATTGGCCCTGCAGTCACTCGAGAGCAATCCCCAGCTTTCCTTCGCAACTCGAATGGAAGATTGGACTTGCCTGGGCCAACACAAGAGGCAGCCTGAATTCCCCGTCGTAACTCGAGAATCCCGCCGTAACTCGAGAAAAACCACGTGGCTCCCCCGTCATCGCAAGATGAAGCCCTTTCCCGCTACAGCGCCTCAGGAGAAGTCCCACGTTAGGAATTGGAGGTCGAAAGGGCACTTGGCACCCTTGATGCGACCCACAAAGTTCCCCGAAATCCCGGTCTCCCTCGAGAGGAACACTGAGGTTTTCCGGCACCCCCTCCTCTGAGCCCTTTCTCCCCTCCTGATCTGGACAGGAGGGTCGACTCCCCTGCTTTGTCTGGAAGGGGTTCCCGACCTTCCGGTCGCACCTCAGGATGAGGCCGGTCTCACGAAGACATTCCAGACGTGGCCTCGTGGGTGGTTCCACATTCCGTAGGACCCCGATTTCCCGGTCCCCTCTTGATAAGAACCCGATGCCCGGACACCTCTCCGAACTCCACCCTGTGAATGAAGTCAACACGAAGGGGCAGTTTTTCCGTGCATCGTTCGGAAAAACCCCAGGTTCCAAATACAGCTCGACAAGTGGCCTCTCTCCCCGGGGACATCTCGAGAGGCAAGCGGAGTTCCATGCCTCAACCCAAGACGAGGCCTGACTCTCCTGTCCCCAGTCTGCAGGGACCCTGCGATCGGAGTCTGAAATCAGAGGTACCCTGCGGTTCCTGCCTCAACTGGAGATGAGGCCCTCTTCCAATGCACCAAACCCAGTGGAGTCCCGAGAGGCCCCTCCCACCTCCAGTTTCCCTGGCTTCTCAGAGCCACCATGAGAAGCCCCTGAGGTCACCTGCACAAGTCGAGGGAACCCAGGGTTTCCTGCCTCAACCCGAGAAAGACCTCGAGAGACCTTCTTCAACACGTCTCGAGGCCAGATTCCCCTACCATGGCTCGGGAGCAATGACGCGCTCCCCTCGCCACTCGCATGGAGACCCGACTTCCCTGGCGCCCCACGAGAGGCTCACTGACCTCGCCGTCGTACCTCGTGAGAAACCGCACACTGGGGCCGCCGCTCGAGAACAACCCCGAGATCCCCCGTCATCGAGAGATGAGGGCCTTCGTCTCCTGCATGGCCTAGAGACCAATCTCGCGACCTCTCTCCAAACGCCTCAGGAGGCTTGACTCCCTTGAGTCCACCCAGTGAGCTCCAAGAGATACCCGTCGCGACTCGAGAGCAGAGCGGGGTTCTTTGCTTCCACTCGAGATGAATGCCTGTCTCCCCGGGTGCGTCTGGAATGCAACCCCGAGATCCCTGTCGCCCCTGGAGAGGAACATTGGCTTCTGGACACAAGCCTAGATGAGGTCTATTGGCCCTGCAGTCACTCGAGAGCAATCCCCAGCTTTCCTTCGCAACTCGAATGGAAGATTGGACTTGCCTGGGCCAACACAAGAGGCAGCCTGAATTCCCCGTCGTAACTCGAGAATCCCGCCGTAACTCGAGAAAAACCACGTGGCTCCCCCGTCATCGCAAGATGAAGCCCTTTCCCGCTACAGCGCCTCAGGAGAAGTCCCACGTTAGGAATTGGAGGTCGAAAGGGCACTTGGCACCCTTGATGCGACCCACAAAGTTCCCCGAAATCCCGGTCTCCCTCGAGAGGAACACTGAGGTTTTCCGGCACCCCTCCTCTGAGCCCTTTCTCCCCTCCTGATCTGGACAGGAGGGTCGACTCCCCTGCTTTGTCTGGAAGGGGTTCCCGACCTTCCGGTCGCACCTCAGGATGAGGCCGGTCTCACGAAGACATTCCAGACGTGGCCTCGTGGGTGGTTCCACATTCCGTAGGACCCCGATTTCCCGGTCCCCTCTTGATAAGAACCCGATGCCCGGACACCTCTCCGAACTCCACCCTGTGAATGAAGTCAACACGAAGGGGCAGTTTTTCCGTGCATCGTTCGGAAAAACCCCAGGTTCCAAATACAGCTCGACAAGTGGCCTCTCTCCCCGGGGACATCTCGAGAGGCAAGCGGAGTTCCATGCCTCAACCCAAGACGAGGCCTGACTCTCCTGTCCCCAGTCTGCAGGGACCCTGCGATCGGAGTCTGAAATCAGAGGTACCCTGCGGTTCCTGCCTCAACTGGAGATGAGGCCCTCTTCCAATGCACCAAACCCAGTGGAGTCCCGAGAGGCCCCTCCCACCTCCAGTTTCCCTGGCTTCTCAGAGCCACCATGAGAAGCCCCCTGAGGTCACCTGCACAAGTCGAGGGAACCCAGGGTTTCCTGCCTCAACCCGAGAAAGACCTCGAGAGACCTTCTTCAACACGTCTCGAGGCCAGATTCCCCTACCATGGCTCGGGAGCGAGCAATGGAGCCCCCTCGCACTCGCATGGAGGCCGCACTTTCCACGCGTCATCGTCAGGACCTGCCTCGCTCCTCTGAGAAACCCACACTGGGGAGCCGCTGAGGAACTCCCCCATGCCCCGTCATCGAGAATGAGGCTCGTCTCCGCAAGGCGGACCGATCTTCAGAGTCCCCCTCCAAACTCTCGAGCAGATACCCCCAAACCAGAGCTGCCTACTTTCTGCTTTGCTTCCAGATGAATGCCTGTCTCCCCGGGTGCGTGGGGCAACCCCGAGATCCCTGTCGCCCCTGGAGAGGAACATTGGCTTCAGGACCAGTTACAATTCCTGTGACAGTGTTTCCCTGCAACTCCTTGGAAATCCTCTAGCCTGCCTGAATAGGTTTTCCTGGCCACATGTGATTGTTCAGAGCCTCCCAACTGAGAACCAGGAGATGTTCTAAACTGTCTAAACACAGATTCTTTTGAGTAGTTACAAGACCATTAGAAATTGGAGGTGAAAGGGCACTTGTTGCACCCTTGATGCGACCCACAAAGTTCCCTTAAATGCTGTCTCCCTGAGAGGATTGAGGTTTTCCGGCACCTCCTCTGAGCCTTTCCTGTTCCTGATCTGGGAGGGTCGAGTCCCCTGCTTTGTCTGGAAGGGCCCACCTCACCTCGCTCTCAGGATGAAGGCCGGTCTCACGAAGACATTCCAGAGGGTGGCCTCCTGTGGTTCCACCTTTAGAGAACCCCGGTTTTCTGAAGAAAAGAACCCGATGCGGACACCCTCCGAACTCCACCTGTGATGCAAGTCACACGAAGCTTTTTCATGTGATCGTTCGGAAAAAACCCCAGGTTTGCTGCAAGACTCCTACCCCTTCCCCATTATCCTCCATGCACAACTTAAGGGACCAAACCTACCTGAAAAAAGTCTGCGGGCCTTGTTCACCGAAACTTGGTCTCCTGTCGTTCTGCCTCACCTTCTGGCTGAATGATTCAGCCTCTTTGCACCACTGAGTGTCCTCCCTGAGCCCTCCCACCTCCATTCCTCTTGAGAGCCTGCATGAACATTGAACAAGCAGGGTTTCCTGGTTTCTGCCTACCCGAAAGACCTCGAGAGACCTTCTTCAACCGGGCCAGAGGCCCTCCCCTACCATGGCTCGGGAGCAATGACGCGCTCCCCTCGCCACTCGCATGGAGACCCGACTTCCCTGGCGCCCCACGAGAGGCTCACTGACCTCGCCGTCGTACCTCGTGAGAAACCGCACACTGGGGCCGCCGCTCGAGAACAACCCCGAGATTCCCCCGTCATCGAGAGATGAGGGCCTTCGTCTCCTGCATGGCCTAGAGACCAATCTCGCGACCTCTCTCCAAACGCCTCAGGAGGCTTGACTCCCTTGAGTCCACCCAGTGAGCTCCAAGAGATACCCGTCGCGATTCGAGAGCAGAGCGGGGTTCTTTGCTTCCACTCGAGATGAATGCCTGTCTCCCCGGGTGCGTCTGGAATGCAACCCCGAGATCCCTGTCGCCCCTGGAGAGGAACATTGGCTTCTGGACACAAGCCTAGATGAGGTCTATTGGCCCTGCAGTCACTCGAGAGCAATCCCCAGCTTTCCTTCGCAACTCGAATGGAAGATTGGACTTGCCTGGGCCAACACAAGAGGCAGCCTGAATTCCCCGTCGTAACTCGAGAATCCCGCCGTAACTCGAGAAAAACCACGTGGCTCCCCCGTCATCGCAAGATGAAGCCCTTTCCCGCTACAGCGCCTCAGGAGAAGTCCCACGTTAGGAATTGGAGGTCGAAAGGGCACTTGGCACCCTTGATGCGACCCACAAAGTTCCCCGAAATCCCGGTCTCCCTCGAGAGGAACACTGAGGTTTTCCGGCACCCCCTCCTCTGAGCCCTTTCTCCCCTCCTGATCTGGACAGGAGGGTCGACTCCCCTGCTTTGTCTGGAAGGGGTTCCCGACCTTCCGGTCGCACCTCAGGATGAGGCCGGTCTCACGAAGACATTCCAGACGTGGCCTCGTGGGTGGTTCCACATTCCGTAGGACCCCGATTTCCCGGTCCCCTCTTGATAAGAACCCGATGCCCGGACACCTCTCCGAACTCCACCCTGTGAATGAAGTCAACACGAAGGGGCAGTTTTTCCGTGCATCGTTCGGAAAAACCCCAGGTTCCAAATACAGCTCGACAAGCGGCCTCTCTCCCCGGGGACATCTCGAGAGGCAAGCGGAGTTCCATGCCTCAACCCAAGACGAGGCCTGACTCTCCTGTCCCCAGTCTGCAGGGACCCTGCGATCGGAGTCTGAAATCAGAGGTACCCTGCGGTTCCTGCCTCAACTGGAGATGAGGCCCTCTTCCAATGCACCAAACCCAGTGGAGTCCCGAGAGGCCCCTCCCACCTCCAGTTTCCCTGGCTTCTCAGAGCCACCATGAGAAGCCCCCTGAGGTCACCTGCACAAGTCGAGGGAACCCAGGGTTTCCTGCCTCAACCCGGGAAAGACCTCGAGAGACCTTCTTCAACACGTCTCGAGGCCAGATTCCCCTACCATGGCTCGGGAGCAATGACGCGCTCCCCCTCGCCACTCGCATGGAGACCCGACTTCCCTGGCGCCCCACGAGAGGCTCACTGACCTCGCCGTCGTACCTCGTGAGAAACCGCACACTGGGGCCGCCGCTCGAGAACAACCCCGAGATTCCCCCGTCATCGAGAGATGAGGGCCTTCGTCTCCTGCATGGCCTAGAGACCAATCTCGCGACCTCTCTCCAAACGCCTCAGGAGGCTTGACTCCCTTGAGTCCACCCAGTGAGCTCCAAGAGATACCCGTCGCGATTCGAGAGCAGAGCGGGGTTCTTTGCTTCCACTCGAGATGAATGCCTGTCTCCCCGGGTGCGTCTGGAATGCAACCCCGAGATCCCTGTCGCCCCTGGAGAGGAACATTGGCTTCTGGACACAAGCCTAGATGAGGTCTATTGGCCCTGCAGTCACTCGAGAGCAATCCCCAGCTTTCCTTCGCAACTCGAATGGAAGATTGGACTTGCCTGGGCCAACACAAGAGGCAGCCTGAATTCCCCGTCGTAACTCGAGAATCCCGCCGTAACTCGAGAAAAACCACGTGGCTCCCCCGTCATCGCAAGATGAAGCCCTTTCCCGCTACAGCGCCTCAGGAGAAGTCCCACGTTAGGAATTGGAGGTCGAAAGGGCACTTGGCACCCTTGATGCGACCCACAAAGTTCCCCGAAATCCCGGTCTCCCTCGAGAGGAACACTGAGGTTTTCCAGCACCCCTCCTCTGAGCCCTTTCTCCCCTCCTGATCTGGACAGGAGGGTCGACTCCCCTGCTTTGTCTGGAAGGGGTTCCCGACCTTCCGGTCGCACCTCAGGATGAGGCCGGTCTCACGAAGACATTCCAGGCGTGGCCTCGTGGGTGGTTCCACATTCAGTAGGACCCCGATTTCCCGGTCCCCTCTTGATAAGAACCCGATGCCCGGACACCTCTCCGAACTCCACCCTGTGAATGAAGTCAACACGAAGGGGCAGTTTTTCCGTGCATCGTTCGGAAAAACCCCAGGTTCCAAATACAGCTCGACAAGCGGCCTCTCTCCCCGGGGACATCTCGAGAGGCAAGCGGAGTTCCATGCCTCCACCCAAGACGAGGCCTGACTCTCCTGTCCCCAGTCTGCAGGGACCCTGCGATCGGAGTCTGAAATCAGAGGTACCCTGCGGTTCCTGCCTCAACTGGAGATGGGGCCCTCTTCCAATGCACCAAACCCAGTGGAGTCCCGAGAGGCCCCTCCCACCTCCAGTTTCCCTGGCTTCTCAGAGCCACCATGAGAAGCCCCCTGAGGTCACCTGCACAAGTCGAGGGAACCCAGGGTTTCCTGCCTCAACCCGAGAAAGACCTCGAGAGACCTTCTTCAGCACGTCTCGAGGCCAGATTCCCCTACCATGGCTCGGGAGCAATGACGCGCTCCCCTCGCCACTCGCATGGAGACCCGACTTCCCTGGCGCCCCACGAGAGGCTCACTGACCTCGCCGTCGTACCTCGTGAGAAACCGCACACTGGGGCCGCCGCTCGAGAACAACCCCGAGATTCCCCCGTCATCGAGAGGTGAGGGCCTTCGTCTCCTGCATGGCCTAGACACCAATCTCGCGACCTCTCTCCAAACGCCTCAGGAGGCTTGACTCCCTTGAGTCCACCCAGTGAGCTCCAAGAGATGCCCGTCGCGATTCGAGAGCAGAGCGGGGTTCTTTGCTTCCACTCGAGATGAATGCCTGTCTCCCCGGGTGCGTCTGGAATGCAACCCCGAGATCCCTGTCGCCCCTGGAGAGGAACATTGGCTTCTGGACACAAGCCTAATGAATTCCTGGTGCAGTGTTTAACCTGCAAACCCGAAATCCTCTAGCCTGCCTGAATTGGTTTTTGGCCACAAGTGATTGTTCAGAGCCCCCCAACTGAGAGAACCAGGAGTGGCTCCCCTGTCTCAACACAAAGCCTTTTGAGTAGTTACAAGATCCCATTAGGAATTGGAGGTGAAAGGGCACTTGGCACCCTTGTGCGCCACAAAGTTCCCAAATCCCGTCCCTCGAGAGGACCCTGGAGGTTTGATTAACCCCTTCCTCTGAGAGCCCTTTCCTGTTTGTGACCTGGGACCCTTGAGTTACTTCTTTGTCTTGGGGGCCCGACCTTCCGGTCGCACTCAGGAAGGCCGGTTCACGAAGACATTCCAGACGTGGCCTCGTGTGGTTCCACCTTTAGAGAACCCCCGGTTTTCTGAAGAAAAGGTCTTAAAATGTTAACCGGCCTCCGGCCAGAAGATGATGCAAGTCACCGAAGCTTTTTCCGTGATCGTTCGGAAGAAACCCAGGTTTGCTGCAAGACTCGACCCCTTCCCCCATTATCCTCCATGCATAACTTAAGGATAAAAACTACTTTGAAAAGTGCGGGCCTTGTTCACCGAAACTGGTCTCACCCTGTCGTTCTCTGCTTCCTTCTGGCTGAATGATTGAGCCTCTTTGCACCACTGAGTTTCCTCACTGAGCCCTCCCACCTCCATTCCCCTTGAGAGCCTGAACATTGAACAAGCAGGGTTTCCTGGTTTCTGCCTACCCGAAAGACCTCGAGAGACCCTTCTTCAGCCGGGTCTCGAGGCCCTCCCCTACCATGGCTCGGGAGCAATGACGCGCTCCCCTCGCCACTCGCATGGAGACCCAACTTCCCTGGCGCCCCACGAGAGGCTCACTGACCTCGCCGTCGTACCTCGTGAGAAACCGCACACTGGGGCCGCCGCTCGCGAACAACCCCGAGATCCCCCGTCATCGAGAGATGAGGGCCTTCGTCTCCTGCATGGCCTAGAGACCAATCTCGCGACCTCTCTCCAAACGCCTCAGGAGGCTTGACTCCCTTGAGTCCACCCAGTGAGCTCCAAGAGATACCCGTCGCGATTCGAGAGCAGAGCGGGCTTCTTTGCTTCCACTCGAGATGAATGCCTGTCTCCCCGGGTGCGTCTGGAATGCAACCCCGAGATCCCTGTCGCCCCTGGAGAGGAACATTGGCTTCTGGACACAAGCCTAGATGAGGTCTATTGGCCCTGCAGTCACTCGAGAGCAATGCCCAGCTTTCCTTCGCAACTCGAATGGAAGATTGGACTTGCCTGGGCCAATACAAGAGGCAGCCTGAATTCCCCGTCGTAACTCGAGAATCCCGCCGTAACTCGAGAAAAACCACGTGGCTCCCCCGTCCTCGCAAGATGAAGCCCTTTCCCGCTACAGCGCCTCAGGAGAAGTCCCACGTTAGGGATTGGAGGTCGAAAGGGCACTTGGCACCCTTGATGCGACCCACAAAGTTCCCCGAAATCCCGGTCTCCCTCGAGAGGAACACTGAGGTTTTCCGGCACCCCCTCCTCTGAGCCCTTTCTCCCCTCCTGATCTGGACAGGAGGGTCGACTCCCCTGCTTTGTCTGGAAGGGGTTCCCGACCTTCCGGTCGCACCTCAGGATGAGGCCGGTCTCACGAAGACATTCCAGACGTGGCCTCGTGGGTGGTTCCACATTCCGTAGGACCCCGATTTCCCGGTCCCCTCTTGATAGGAACCCGATGCCCGGACACCTCTCCGAACTCCACCCTGTGAATGAAGTCAACACGAAGGGGCAGTTTTTCCGTGCATCGTTCGGAAAAACCCCAGGTTCCAAATACAGCTCGACAAGCGGCCTCTCTCCCCGGGGACATCTCGAGAGGCAAGCGGAGTTCCATGCCTCAACCCAAGACGAGGCCTGACTCTCCTGTCCCCAGTCTGCAGGGACCCTGCGATCGGAGTCTGAAATCAGAGGTACCCTGCGGTTCCTGCCTCATCTGGAGATGAGGCCCTCTTCCAATGCACCAAGCCCAGTGGAGTCCCGAGAGGCCCCTCCCACCTCCAGTTTCCCTGGCTTCTCAGAGCCACCATGAGAAGCCCCCTGAGGTCACCTGCACAAGTCGAGGGAACCCAGGGTTTCCTGCCTCAACCCGGGAAAGACCTCGAGAGACCTTCTTCAACACGTCTCGAGGCCAGATTCCCCTACCATGGCTCGGGAGCCGGCCCCTCGCCACTCGCATGGAGACCCGACTTCCCTGGCGCCCACGAGAGGCTCACTGACCTCGCGTCGTCCTTGAGAAACCGCACACTGGGGCCGCCGCTGAGAACCCCGTCACTGCCGGGAGAGATGAGGGCCTTCGTCCCTGCATGGCCATGGGGAAGCACCTCTCTCCAAACGCTCAGGAGGCTTGACTCCCTTGAGTCCACCCAGTGAGCTCCAAGAGATACCCCCGAGAGCAGAGCGGGCTTCTTTTGCTTCCACTCGAGATGAATGCCTGTCTCCCCGGGTGCGTCTGGAATGCCCCGAGATCCCTGTCGCCCCTGGAGAGGAACATTGGCTTCTGGACCAGCCTAGATGAGGTCTTGGCCCTGCAGTGTTTAACCCCAAACTCCTTGGAAATCCTCTAGCCTGCCTGAATAGGACTTGCCGGCCACATGTGATTGTTCAGAGCCTCCCAACTCGAGAAAAACCACGTGGCTCCCCCATCGCAAGATGAAGCCCTTTCACTAGTCTCAAGATCCCGTTAGGAATTGGAGGTCGAAAGGGCACTTGGCACCCTTGATGCGACACAAAGTTCCCAAATCCCTCTCCCTGAGAGGAACACTGAGGTTTTATTCACCCCCTCCTCTGAGCCCTTTCTCTCCTGTCTGGACCTGGGACCCTCGACTCCCTGCTTTGTCTGGAAGGGGCCCACCTTCGCACCTCAGGAAGGCCAGTCTCACGAAGACATTCCAGACGTGGCCTCGTGGGTGGTTCCACATTCAGAGAAACCCCATCCTCTGAAGAAAGGTCTTGAAATGGACACCCTCCGAACTCCACCCTGTGAATGCAAGTCACCGAAGGCTTTTTCCGTGCATCGTTCGGAAAAACCCAGGTTTCTGCAAGACTCGACCCCTTCCCCCATTATCCTCCGGGCACAACTTAAGGAGGCCTACTCTCCTGTCCCCAGTCTGCAGGGCCTTGTTCACCGAAACTGGTCTCACCCTGAGGTTCCTGCCTCACCTTCTGGAATGAGGAGCCTCTTTGCACCAAACCCAGTGGAGTCCCCACTGAGCCCTCCCACTCCATTCCTCTTGAGAGCCTGAGGAACCTGAACAAGCAGGGTTTCCTGCCCTGCCGAAAGACCTCGAAGACCCTCAATCAGCCGAGGCCAGATCCCTCCCCTACCATGGCTCGGGAGCAATGACGCGCTCCCCTCGCCACTCGCATGGAGACCCGACTTCCCTGGCGCCCCACGCGAGGCTCACTGACCTCGCCGTCGTACCTCGTGAGAAACCGCACACTGGGGCCGCCGCTCGAGAACAACCCCGAGATCCCCCGTCATCGAGAGATGAGGGCCTTCGTCTCCTGCGTGGCCTAGAGACCAATCTCGCGACCTCTCTCCAAACGCCTCAGGAGGCTTGACTCCCTTGAGTCCACCCAGTGAGCTCCAAGAGATACCCGTCGCGACTCGAGAGCAGAGCGGGCTTCTTTGCTTCCACTCGAGATGAATGCCTGTCTCCCCGGGTGCGTCTGGAATGCAACCCCGAGATCCCTGTCGCCCCTGGAGAGGAACATTGGCTTCTGGACACAAGCCTAGATGAGGTCTATTGGCCCTGCAGTCACTCGAGAGCAATCCCCAGCTTTCCTTCGCAACTCGAATGGAAGATTGGACTTGCCTGGGCCAACACAAGAGGCAGCCTGAATTCCCCGTCGTAACTCGAGAATCCCGCCGTAACTCGAGAAAAACCACGTGGCTTCCCCGTCCTCGCAAGATGAAGCCCTTCCCGCTACAGCGCCTCAGGAGAAGTCCCACGTTAGGAATTGGAGGTCGAAAGGGCACTTGGCACCCTTGATGCGACCCACAGAGTTCCCCGAAATCCCGGTCTCCCTCGAGAGGAACGCTGAGGTTTTCCAGCACCCCCTCCTCTGAGCCCTTTCTCCCCTCCTGATCTGGACAGGAGGGTCGACTCCCCTGCTTTGTCTGGAAGGGGTTCCCGACCTTCCGGTCGCACCTCAGGATGAGGCCGGTCTCACGAAGACATTCCAGACGTGGCCTCGTGGGTGGTTCCACATTCCGTAGGACCCCGATTTCCCGGTCCCCTCTTGATAGGAACCCGATGCCCGGACACCTCTCCGAACTCCACCCTGTGAATGAAGTCAACACGAAGGGGCAGTTTTCCGTGCATCGTTCGGAAAAACCCCAGGTTCCAAATACAGCTCGACAAGCGGCCTCTCTCCCCGGGGACATCTCGAGAGGCAAGCGGAGTTCCATGCCTCAACCCAAGACGAGGCCTGACTCTCCTGTCCCCAGTCTGCAGGGACCCTGCGATCGGAGTCTGAAATCAGAGGTACCCTGCGGTTCCTGCCTCAACTGGAGATGAGGCCCTCTTCCAATGCACCAAACCCAGTGGAGTCCCGAGAGGCCCCTCCCACCTCCAGTTTCCCTGGCTTCTCAGAGCCACCATGAGAAGCCCCCTGAGGTCACCTGCACAAGTCGAGGGAACCCAGGGTTTCCTGCCTCAACCCGAGAAAGACCTCGAGAGACCTTCTTCAACACGTCTCGAGGCCAGATTCCCCTACCATGGCTCGGGAGCAATGACGCGCCCCTCGCCACTCGCATGGAGACCCGACTTCCCTGGCGCCCCACGAGAGGCTCACTGACCTCGCCGTCGTCCTCGTGAGAAACCGCACACTGGGGCCGCCGCTGAGAACAACCCGATCCCTGCTCGAGAGATGAGGGCCTCCGTCCATGCATGGTCATGAAGGACCTCTCTCCAAACGCCTCAGGAGGCTTGACTCCCTTGAGTCCACCCAGTGAGCTCCAAGAGATACCCGTCGAGAGCAGAGCGGGCTTCTTTTGCTTCCACTCGAGATGAATGCCTGTCTCCCCGGGTGCGCTGGAATGCAACCCCGAGATCCCTGTCGCCCCTGGAGAGGAACATTGGCTTACAGGACCAGTGAGATCTATTCCTGGGTGTGACAGTGTTTCCTTCGCAACTCCAATGGAAGATCCTCTTGCCTGCCACAAGAGGGCTTTCCGGCCACATGTGATTGTTCAGAATCCCGCCCAACTGAGAGAACCACCAGTGTTCTCCCCCGTCATCGCAAGATAAGCCTTTTGAGTAGTCACAAGATCCCATTAGGAATTGGAGGTCGAAAGGGCACTTGGCACCCTTGATGCGCCACAAAGTTCCCGAAATCCCTCTCCCTGAGAGGAACACTGAGGTTTCCGGCACCCCCTCCTCTGAGCCCTTTCCCCTCCTGATCTGGGACCCTCGAGTCCCTGCTTTGTCTGGAAGGGGCCCACCTCCGGTCGCTCTCAGGAAGGCCGGTCTCACGAAGACATTCCAGACGTGGCCTCGTGTGGTTCCACATTCCGTAGGACCCCGATTTCCCGGTTCCTCTGAAGAAAAGGTCCCGATGTTAACACCCTCCGAACTCCAGAAGATGATGCAAATCACACGAAGCTTTTTCCGTGCATCGTTCGGAAAAACCCAGGTTTGCTGCAAGACTCGACCCCTTCCCCACATCCTCCATGCCAACTCAAGGCCGGCCTACTCTGTCCCCAGTCTGCGGGCCTTGATCGGAGTCTGAAACAGAGTACCCTGTCGGTTTCCTGCCTTCTGCCTGAGATGAGGCCCTCTTTGCACCACCCAGTGGAGTCCCGAGAGGCCCTCCCACCTCCATTCCCTGGCTTCTCAGAGCCACCATGAGAAGCCCCTGAGGTCACCTGCACAAGTCGAGGGAACCCAGGTTTCCTGCCTCAACCCGGAAAGACCTCGAGAGACCTTCTTCAACACGTCTCGAGGCCAGATTCCCCTACCATGGCTCGGGAGCAATGACGCGCTCCCCTCGCCACTCGCATGGAGACCCGACTTCCCTGGCGCCCCACGAGAGGCTCACTGACCTCGCCGTCGTACCTCGTGAGAAACCGCACACTGGGGCCGCCGCTCGAGAACAACCCCGAGATTCCCCCGTCATCGAGAGATGAGGGCCTTCGTCTCCTGCATGGCCTAGAGACCAATCTCGCGACCTCTCTCCAAACGCCTCAGGAGGCTTGACTCCCTTGAGTCCACCCAGTGAGCTCCAAGAGATACCCGTCGCGATTCGAGAGCAGAGCGGGGTTCTTTGCTTCCACTCGAGATGAATGCCTGTCTCCCCGGGTGCGTCTGGAATGCAACCCCGAGATCCCTGTCGCCCCTGGAGAGGAACATTGGCTTCTGGACACAAGCCTAGATGAGGTCTATTGGCCCTGCAGTCACTCGAGAGCAATCCCCAGCTTTCCTTCGCAACTCGAATGGAAGATTGGACTTGCCTGGTCCAACACAAGAGGCAGCCTGAATTCCCCGTCGTAACTCGAGAATCCCGCCGTAACTCGAGAAAAACCACGTGGCTCCCCCGTCATCGCAAGATGAAGCCCTTTCCCGCTACAGCGCCTCAGGAGAAGTCCCACGTTAGGAATTGGAGGTCGAAAGGGCACTTGGCACCCTTGATGCGACCCACAAAGTTCCCCGAAATCCCGGTCTCCCTCGAGAGGAACACTGAGGTTTTCCGGCACCCCCTCCTCTGAGCCCTTTCTCCCCTCCTGATCTGGACAGGAGGGTCGACTCCCCTGCTTTGTCTGGAAGGGGTTCCCGACCTTCCGGTCGCACCTCAGGATGAGGCCGGTCTCACGAAGACATTCCAGACGTGGCCTCGTGGGTGGTTCCACATTCCGTAGGACCCCGATTTCCCGGTCCCCTCTTGATAAGAACCCGATGCCCGGACACCTCTCCGAACTCCACCCTGTGAATGAAGTCAACACGAAGGGGCAATTTTTCCGTGCATCGTTCGGAAAAAAACCCCAGGTTCCAAATACAGCTTGACAAGCGGCCTCTCTCCCCGGGGACATCTCGAGAGGCAAGCGGAGTTCCATGCCTCAACCCAAGACGAGGCCTGACTCTCCTGTCCCCAGTCTGCAGGGACCCTGCGATCGGAGTCTGAAATCAGAGGTACCCTGCGGTTCCTGCCTCAACTGGAGATGAGGCCCTCTTCCAATGCACCAAGCCCAGTGGAGTCCCGAGAGGCCCCTCCCACCTCCAGTTTCCCTGGCTTCTCAGAGCCACCATGAGAAGCCCCCTGAGGTCACCTGCACAAGTCGAGGGAACCCAGGGTTTCCTGCCTCAACCCGAGAAAGACCTCGAGAGACCTTCTTCAACACGTCTCGAGGCCAGATTCCCCTACCATGGCTCGGGAGCAATGACGCGCTCCCCTCGCCACTCGCATGGAGACCCGACTTCCCTGGCGCCCCACGAGAGGCTCACTGACCTCGCCGTCGTACCTCGTGAGAAACCGCACACTGGGGCCGCCGCTCGAGAACAACCCCGAGATTCCCCCGTCATCGAGAGATGAGGGCCTTCGTCTCCTGCATGGCCTAGAGACCAATCTCGCGACCTCTCTCCAAACGCCTCAGGAGGCTTGACTCCCTTGAGTCCACCCAGTGAGCTCCAAGAGATACCCGTCGCGATTCGAGAGCAGAGCGGGGTTCTTTTCTTCCACTCGAGATGAATGCCTGTCTCCCCGGGGGCGTCTGGAATGCAGCCCCGAGATCCCTGTCGCCCCTGGAGAGGAACACTGGCTTCTGGCCACAAGCCTAGATGAGGTCTATTGGCCCTGCAGTCACTCGAGAGCAATCCCCAGCTTTCCTTCGCAACTCGAATGGAAGATTGGACTTGCCTGGGCCAACACAAGAGGCAGCCTGAATTCCCCGTCGTAACTCGAGAATCCCGCCGTAACTCGAGAAAAACCACGTGGCTCCCCCGTCATCGCAAGATGACGCCCTTTCCCGCTACAGCGCCTCAGGAGAAGTCCCACGTTAGGAATTGGAGGTCGAAAGGGCACTTGGCACCCTTGATGCGACCCACAAAGTTCCCCGAAATCCCGGTCTCCCTCGAGAGGAACACTGAGGTTTTCCGGCACCCCTCCTCTGAGCCCTTTCTCCCCTCCTGATCTGGACAGGAGGGTCGACTCCCCTGCTTTGTCTGGAAGGGGTTCCCGACCTTCCGGTCGCACCTCAGGATGAGGCCGGTCTCACGAAGACATTCCAGACGTGGCCTCGTGGGTGGTTCCACATTCCGTAGGACCCCGATTTCCCGGTCCCCTCTTGATAAGAACCCGATGCCCGGACACCTCTCCGAACTCCACCCTGTGAATGAAGTCACACGAAGGGGCAGTTTTTCCGTGCATCGTTCGGAAAAACCCCAGGTTCCAAATACAGCTCGACAAGTGGCCTCTCTCCCCGGGGACATCTCGAGAGGCAAGCGGAGTTCCATGCCTCAACCCAAGACGAGGCCTGACTCTCCTGTCCCCAGTCTGCAGGGACCCTGCGATCGGAGTCTGAAATCAGAGGTACCCTGCGGTTCCTGCCTCAACTGGAGATGAGGCCCTCTTCCAATGCACCAAACCCAGTGGAGTCCCGAGAGGCCCCTCCCACCTCCAGTTTCCCTGGCTTCTCAGAGCCACCAGGAGAAGCCCCCTGAGGTCACCTGCACAAGTCGAGGGAAGCCAGGGTTTCCTGCCTCAACCCGGGAAAGACCTCGAGAGACCTTCTTCAGCACGTCTCGAGGCCAGATTCCCCTACCATGGCTCGGGAGCAGTGACGCGCCCCTCGCCACTCGCATGGAGACCCGACTTCCCTGGCGCCCCACGAGAGGCTCACTGACCTCGCCGCCGTACCTCGTGAGAAACCGCACACTGGGGCCGCCGCTCGAGAACAACCCCGAGATTCCCCGTCATCGAGAGATGAGGGCCTTCGTCTCCTGCATGGCCTAGAGACCAATCTCGCACTCTCCTCAGGAGGCTTGACTCCCTTGAGTCCACCCAGTGAGCTCCAAGAGATACCCGCGAGAGCAGAGCGGGGTTCTTTTGCTTCCACTCGAGATGAATGCCTGTCTCCCCGGGTGCGTCTCCCCGAGATCCCTGTCGCCCCTGGAGAGGAACATTGGCTTCTGGACACAAGCCTAGATGAGGTCTATTCCTGGGTGAGAGCAAGCTTTCCTTCGCAACTCGAATGGAAATTGGACTTGCCTGGGCCAACACAAGAGGCTGCCTTCCCCGTCGTAACTCGAGAATCCCGCCGTAACTCGAGAAAAACCACGTGGCTCCCCCGTCATCGCAAGATGAAGCCTTTTCCCGCTACAAGTCCCGTTAGGAATTGGAGGTCGAAGGGGCACTTGGCACCCTTGATGCGCCACAAAGTTCCCGAAATCCCTCTCCCTGAGAGGAACACTGAGGTTTCCGGCACCCCTCCTCTGAGCCCTTTCCCCCTCCTGACCTGGACCGTCGACTCCCTGCTTTGTCTGGAAGGGCCCGACCTTCCTGTCGCTCCTCAGGATGAGGCCGGTCTCACGAAGACATTCCAGACGTGGTCGTCTGTGGTTCCACCTTTAGGACCCCGTTTTCCGAAGTCTCTTAAAATGTTAACCGGCCTCCCGGCCAGAAGATGATGCAAGTCACCGAAGCTTTTTCCGTGCATCGTTCGGAAAAACCCAGGTTCCATGAGCTCGACCTCTCCCCCTTCTCCTCCATGCACAACTGCAGGGACGGATCTACTCTGAAAAATAGTCTGCGGGCCTTGATCTCCGAAACGAGGTCTCACCATGCGTTCCAAACCTTCTGCCTGGATGAGGAGGCCTCTTTTCACCACTGAGTTTCCTCCCGAGCCACCTCATTCTCTTCCTGAGACCTGCACAAGTCGAGGGAAGCAGGGTTTCCTGCCTCAACCCGGGAAAGACCTCGAGAGACCTTCTTCAACACGTCGGGCCCCCCCTACCATGGCTCGGGAGCAATGACGCGCTCCCCTCGCCACTCGCATGGAGACCCGACTTCCCTGGCGCCCCACGAGAGGCTCACTGACCTCGCCGTCGTACCTCGTGAGAAACCGCACACTGGGGCCGCCGCTCGAGAACAACCCCGAGATTCCCCCGTCATCGAGAGATGAGGGCCTTCGTCTCCTGCATGGCCTAGAGACCAATCTCGCGACCTCTCTCCAAACGCCTCAGGAGGCTTGACTCCCTTGAGTCCACCCAGTGAGCTCCAAGAGATACCCGTCGCGATTCGAGAGCAGAGCGGGCTTCTTTGCTTCCACTCGAGATGAATGCCTGTCTCCCCGGGTGCATCTGGAATGCAACCCCGAGATCCCTGTCGCCCCTGGAGAGGAACATTGGCTTCTGGACACAAGCCTAGATGAGGTCTATTGGCCCTGCAGTCACTCGAGAGCAATCCCCAGCTTTCCTTCGCAACTCGAATGGAAGATTGGACTTGCCTGGGCCAACACAAGAGGCAGCCTGAATTCCCCGTCGTAACTCGAGAATCCCGCCGTAACTCGAGAAAAACCACGTGGCTCCCCCGTCATCGCAAGATGAAGCCCTTTCCCGCTACAGCGCCTCGGGAGAAGTCCCACGTTAGGAATTGGAGGTCGAAAGGGCACTTGGCACCCTTGATGCGACCCACAAAGTTCCCCGAAATCCCGGTCTCCCTCGAGAGGAACACTGAGGTTTTCCGGCACCCCTCCTCTGAGCCCTTTCTCCCCTCCTGATCTGGACAGGAGGGTCGACTCCCCTGCTTTGTCTGGAAGGGGTTCCCGACCTTCCGGTCGCACCTCAGGATGAGGCCGGTCTCACGAAGACATTCCAGACGTGGCCTCGTGGGTGGTTCCACATTCCGTAGGACCCCGATTTCCCGGTCCCCTCTTGATAAGAACCCGATGCCCGGACACCTCTCCGAACTCCACCCTGTGAATGAAGTCAACACGAAGGGGCAGTTTTTCCGTGCATCGTTCGGAAAAACCCCAGGTTCCAAATACAGCTCGACAAGCGGCCTCTCTCCCCGGGGACATCTCGAGAGGCAAGCGGAGTTCCATGCCTCAACCCAAGCCGAGGCCTGACTCTCCTGTCCCCAGTCTGCAGGGACCCTGCGATCGGAGTCTGAAATCAGAGGTACCCTGCGGTTCCTGCCTCAACTGGAGATGAGGCCCTCTTCCAATGCACCAAACCCAGTGGAGTCCCGAGAGGCCCCTCCCACCTCCAGTTTCCCTGGCTTCTCAGAGCCACCATGAGAAGCCCCCTGAGGTCACCTGCACAAGTCGAGGGAACCCAGGGTTTCCTGCCTCAACCCGAGAAAGACCTCGAGAGACCTTCTTCAATGCGTCTCGAGGCCAGATTCCCCCCTACCATGGCTCGGGAGCAATGGAGACCCCCTCGCCACGCCCATGGAGGCTCACTGACCTCGCGTCGTCCTCGTGAGAAACCGCACACTGGGGCCGCCGCTGAGAAACCCACACTGGAGAGACGTGAGGGCCTCCGCCCTGCATGGCCAAGAGGAATGAGGCTCTCCAAACGCAAAGGAGGCTTGACTTCTTGAGTCCACCCAGTGAGCTCCAAGAGATACCCGGCGATTCGAGAGCAGAGCGGGGTTCTTTTGCTTCCACTCGAGATGAATGCCTGTCTCCCCGGGTGCGTCTGGAACCCCGAGATCCCTGTCGCCCCTGGAGAGGAACATTGGCTTCTGGACACAAGCCTAGATGAGGTCTATGGCCCTGCAGTCACTCGAGAGCAATCCCCAGCTTTCCTTCGCAACTCGAATGGAAGATTGGACTTGCCTGGGCCAACACAAGAGGCAGCCTGAATTCCCCGTCGTAACTCGAGATCCCGACGTAACTCGAAAAAAACCACGTAGCTCCCCCGTCATCGCAAGATGAAGCCCTTTCCCGCTACAGCGCCTCAGGAGAAGTCCCACGTGAGGAATTGGAGGTCGAAGGGCACTTGGCACCCTTGATGCGACCCACAAAGTTCCCGAAATCCCGGTCTCCCTCGAGAGGAACACTGAGGTTTTCGCTCCCCTCCTCTGCCCTTTCTCCCCTCCTGATCTGGACAGGGAGGGTCGACTCCCCTGCTTTGTCTGGAAGGGGTTCCCACCTCCCTTCGCTCTCAGGATGAGGCCGGTCTCAAAGACATTCCAGACGTGGCCTCGTTGTCCACCACCTTAGGACCCCGATTTCCCGGTCTTCTGAAGAAAAGGTCCCATGCTCCGGCCTCCGGTCCAGTACTGATGCAAACAAGGGGCAGTTTTCCGTGCATCGTTCGGAAAAACCCAGGTTTCTGCAAGACTCGACCCCTCTCCCCCATTATCCTCCATGCCTAACCCAAGGACAAGGCCTGACTCTCCTGTCCCCAGTCTGCAGGGCCTGCGATCGGAGTCTGAAATCAGAGGTCTACCCTGCGGTTCCTGCCTCACTGGAGATGAACTCTTCTGCAGCCTCTTTCCCCTGAGGCCCCTCAGAGCCCTCCCTTCCAGCCACCTTGAGTCCTGCACAAGACGAGGGAAGCCAGGGTTTCCTGCCTCACCACCCGAAAGACCTCGAGAGACCTCTTCAACCGTCTCAGGCCAGGCCCCTACCATGGCTCGGGAGCAATGACGCGCTCCCCTCGCCACTCGCATGGAGACCCGACTTCCCTGGCGCCCCACGAGAGGCTCACTGACCTCGCCGTCGTACCTCGTGAGAAACCGCACACTGGGGCCGCCGCTCGAGAACAACCCCGAGATTCCCCGTCATCGAGAGATGAGGGCCTTCGTCTCCTGCATGGCCTAGAGACCAATCTCGCGACCTCTCTCCAAACGCCTCAGGAGGCTTGACTCCCTTGAGTCCACCCAGTGAGCTCCAAGAGATACCCGTCGCGATTCGAGAGCAGAGCGGGGTTCTTTGCTTCCACTCGAGATGAATGCCTGTCTCCCCGGGTGCGTCTGGAATGCAACCCCGAGATCCCTGTCGCCCCTGGAGAGGAACATTGGCTTCTGGACACAAGCCTAGATGAGGTCTATTGGCCCTGCAGTCACTCGAGAGCAATCCCCAGCTTTCCTTCGCAACTCGAATGGAAGATTGGACTTGCCTGGGCCAACACAAGAGGCAGCCTGAATTCCCCGTCGTAACTCGAGAATCCCGCCGTAACTCGAGAAAAACCACGTGGCTCCCCCGTCATCGCAAGATGAAGCCCTTCCCGCTACAGCGCCTCAGGAGAAGTCCCACGTTAGGAATTGGAGGTCGAAAGGGCACTTGGCACCCTTGATGCGACCCACAAAGTTCCCCGAAATCCCGGTCTCCCTCGAGAGGAACACTGAGGTTTTCCGGCACCCCCTCCTCTGAGCCCTTTCTCCCCTCCTGATCTGGACAGGAGGGTCGACTCCCCTGCTTTGTCTGGAAGGGGTTCCCGACCTTCCGGTCGCACCTCAGGATGAGGCCGGTCTCACGAAGACATTCCAGACGTGGCCTCGTGGGTGGTTCCACATTCCGTAGGACCCCGATTTCCCGGTCCCCTCTTGATAAGAACCCGATGCCCGGACACCTCTCCGAACTCCACCCTGTGAATGAAGTCAACACGAAGGGGCAGTTTTTCCGTGCATCGTTCGGAAAAACCCCAGGTTCCAAATACAGCTCGACAAGCGGCCTCTCTCCCCGGGGACATCTCGAGAGGCAAGCGGAGTTCCATGCCTCAACCCAAGACGAGGCCTGACTCTCCTGTCCCCAGTCTGCAGGGACCCTGCGATCGGAGTCTGAAATCAGAGGTACCCTGCGGTTCCTGCCTCAACTGGAGATGAGGCCCTCTTCCAATGCACCAAACCCAGTGGAGTCCCGAGAGGCCCCTCCCACCTCCAGTTTCCCTGGCTTCTCAGAGCCACCATGAGAAGCCCCCTGAGGTCACCTGCACAAGTCGAGGGAACCCAGGGTTTCCTGCCTCAACCCGAGAAAGACCTCGAGAGACCTTCTTCAACACGTCTCGAGGCCAGATTCCCCTACCATGGCCGGCCCCTCGCCACTCGCATGGAGACCCCACTTCCCTGGCGCCCCTGGAGGCTCACTGACCTCGCGTCGTCCGTGAGAAACCGCACACTGGGGCCGCCGCTGAGAAAACCCCACTGCCGGGAGCCAGTGAGGAACTTCGTCCCATGCATGGTCATGAGCAAGACCTCTCTCCAAACGCCTCAGGAGGCTTGACTCCTTGAGTCCACCCAGTGAGCTCCAAGAGATACCCGTCGCGAGAGCAGAGCGGGGTTCTTTGCTTCCACTCGAGATGAATGCCTGTCTCCCCGGGTGCGTCTGGAATGCCCGAGATCCCTGTCGCCCCTGGAGAGGAACATTGGCTTCTGGACACAAGCCTAGATGAGGTCTATTCCTGGGTCTGACAGCTCAGCTTTCCTTCGCAACTCGAATGGAAGATTGGACTTGCCTGGGCCAACAAGAGGCAGCCTGGCCACGTCGTAACTCGAGAATCCCTCCGTAACTCGAGAAAACCACGTGTTCTCCCCCTCATCGCAAGATGAAGCCCTTTGCCAAGCTACAAGCCACGTTAGGAATTGGAGGTCGAAAGGGCACTTGGCACCCTTGATGCGACCCACAAAGTTCCCGAAATCCCGGTCTCCCTGAGAGGAACACTGAGGTTTCCGGCACCCCCTCCTCTGAGCCCTTTCTCCCCTCCTGATCTGGACAGGAGGGTCGACTCCCCTGCTTTGTCTGGAAGGGGCCCACCACCTTCGGTCGCACCTCAGGATGAGGCCGGTCTCACGAAGACATTCCAGACGTGGCCTCGTGGGTGGTTCCACATTCCGTAGAGATTTCCCGGTCCCCTCTAGATAAGAACCCGATGCCCGGACACCCTCCGAACTCCACCTGTGAATGAAGTCAACACGAAGGGGCTTTTTCCGTGCATCGTTCGGAAAAACCCCAGGTTCCAAATGCACTCGACCCCTTCCCCACATCCTCCAGGCACAACCTCAAGGCACGAGGCCTGACTCTCCTGTCCCCAGTCTGCAGGGACCCTGCGATCGGAGTCTGAAATCAGGGTACCCTGTCGTTCTTCCTACCTTCTGGCTGAATGAGGCCCTCCCACTGAGTCCTCCCTGAGCTTCCTCATACCACCTGAGAGCCTGAGCACTGAACAAGCAGGGTTTCCTGGTTTCTGCCTACCCGAAAGACCTCGAGAGACCTTCTTCAACGCGCCAGGCCCTCCCCTACCATGGCTCGGGAGCAATGACGCGCTCCCCTCGCCACTCGCATGGAGACCCGACTTCCCTGGCGCCCCACGAGAGGCTCACTGACCTCGCCGTCGTACCTCGTGAGAAACCGCACACTGGGGCCGCCGCTCGAGAACAACCCCGAGATTCCCCGTCATCGAGAGATGAGGGCCTTCGTCTCCTGCATGGCCTAGCGACCAATCTCGCGACCTCTCTCCAAACGCCTCAGGAGGCTTGAATCCCTTGAGTCCACCCAGTGATCTCCAAGAGATACCCGTCGCGATTTGAGAGCAGAGCGGGGTTCTTTGCTTCCACTCGAGATGAACGCCTGTCTCCCGGGTGCGCCTGGAATGCAACCCCGAGATCCCTGTCGCCCCTGGAGAGGAACATTGGCTTCTGGACACAAGCCTAGATGAGGTCTATTGGCCCTGCAGTCACTCGAGAGCAATCCCCAGCTTTCCTTCGCAACTCGAATGGAAGATTGGACTTGCCTGGGCCAACACAAGAGGCAGCCTGAATTCCCCGTCGTAACTCGAGAATCCCGCCGTAACTCGAGAAAAACCACGTGGCTCCCCCGTCATCGCAAAATGAAGCCCTTTCCCGCTACAGCGCCTCAGGAGAAGTCCCACGTTAGGAATTGGAGGTCGAAAGGGCACTTGGCACCCTTGATGCGACCCACAAAGTTCCCCGAAATCCCGGTCTCCCTCGAGAGGAACACTGAGGTTTTCCGGCAACCCCTCCTCTGAGCCCTTTCTCCCCTCCTGATCTGGACAGGAGGGTCGACTCCCCTGCTTTGTCTGGAAGGGGTTCCCGACCTTCCGGTCGCACCTCAGGATGAGGCCGGTCTCACGAAGACATTCCAGACGTGGCCTCGTGGGTGGTTCCACATTCCGTAGGACCCCGATTTCCCGGTCCCCTCTTGATAAGAACCCGATGCCCGGACACCTCTCCGAACTCCACCCTGTGAATGAAGTCAACACGAAGGGGCAGTTTTTCCGTGCATCGTTCGGAAAAACCCCAGGTTCCAAATACAGCTCGACAAGCGGCCTCTCTCCCCGGGGACATCTCGAGAGGCAAGCGGAGTTCCATGCCTCAACCCAAGACGAGGCCTGACTCTCCTGTCCCCAGTCTGCAGGGACCCTGCGATCGGAGTCTGAAATCAGAGGTACCCTGCGGTTCCTGCCTCAACTGGAGATGAGGCCCTCTTCCAATGCACCAAACCCAGTGGAGTCCCGAGAGGCCCCTCCCACCTCCAGTTTCCCTGGCTTCTCAGAGCCACCATGAGAAGCCCCCTGAGGTCACCTGCACAAGTCGAGGGAACCCAGGGTTTCCTGCCTCAACCCGGGAAAGCCCTCGAGAGACCTTCTTCAACACGTCTCGAGGCCAGATTCCCCTACCATGGCTCGGGAGCAATGACGCGCTCCCCTCGCCACTCGCATGGAGACCCGACTTCCCTGGCGCCCCACGAGAGGCTCACTGACCTCGCCGTCGTACCTCGTGAGAAACCGCACACTGGGGCCGCCGCTCGAGAACAACCCCGAGATTCCTCGTCATCGAGAGATGAGGGCCTTCGTCTCCTTCATGGCCTAGAGACCAATCTCGCGACCTCTCTCCAAACGCCTCAGGAGGCTTGACTCCCTTGAGTCCACCCAGTGAGCTCCAAGAGATACCCGTCGCGATTCGAGAGCAGAGCGGGGTTCTTTGCTTCCACTCGAGATGAATGCCTGTCTCCCCGGGTGCGTCTGGAATGCAACCCCGAGATCCCTGTCGCCCCTGGAGAGGAACATTGGCTTCTGGACACAAGCCTAGATGAGGTCTATTGGCCCTGTAGTCACTCGAGAGCAATCCCCAGCTTTCCTTCGCAACTCGAATGGAAGATTGGACTTGCCTGGGCCAACACAAGAGGCAGCCTGAATTCCCCGTCGTAACTCGAGAATCCCGCCGTAACTCGAGAAAAACCACGTGGCTCCCCCGTCATCGCAAGATGAAGCCCTTTCCCGCTACAGCGCCTCAGGACAAGTCCCACGTTAGGAATTGGAGGTCGAAAGGGCACTTGGCACCCTTGATGCGACCCACAAAGTTCCCCGAAATCCCGGTCTCCCTCGAGAGGAACACTGAGGTTTTCCGGCACCCCTCCTCTGAGCCCTTTCTCCCCTCCTGATCTGGACAGGAGGGTCGACTCCCCTGCTTTGTCTGGAAGGGGTTCCCGACCTTCCGGTCGCACCTCAGGATGAGGCCGGTCTCACGAAGACATTCCAGACGTGGCCTCGTGGGTGGTTCCACATTCCGTAGGACCCCGATTTCCCGGTCCCCTCTTGATAAGAACCCGGTGCCCGGACACCTCTCCGAACTCCACCCTGTGAATGAAGTCAACACGAAGGGGCAGTTTTTCCGTGCATCGTTCGGAAAAACCCCAGGTTCCAAATACAGCTCGACAAGCGGCCTCTCTCCCCGGGGACATCTCGAGAGGCAAGCGGAGTTCCATGCCTCAACCCAAGACGAGGCCTGACTCTCCTGTCCCCAGTCTGCAGGGACCCTGCGATCGGAGTCTGAAATCAGAGGTACCCTGCGGTTCCTGCCTCAACTGGAGATGAGGCCCTCTTCCAATGCACCAAACCCAGTGGAGTCCCGAGAGGCCCCTCCCACCTCCAGTTTCCCTAGCTTCTCAGAGCCACCATGAGAAGCCCCCTGAGGTCACCTGCACAAGTCGAGGGAACCCAGGGTTTCCTGCCTCAACCCGAGAAAGACCTCGAGAGACCTTCTTCAACACGTCTCGAGGCCAGATTCCCTACCATGGCCGGGAGCCGGCCCCTCGCCACTCGCATGGAGACCCGACTTCCCTGGCGCCCACGAGAGGCTCACTGACCTCGCCATCGTCCTTGAGAAACCGCACACTGGGGCCGCCGCCGAGAAACCCACACTCCCGGGAGCGATGAGGGCCTTCGTCCATGCATGGTCATGAGGAAGCAGGCTCTCCAAACGCCTCAGGAGGCTTGACTCTCTTGAGTCCACCCAGTGAGCTCCAAGAGATACCCCCGAGAGCAGAGCGGGGTTCTTTGCTTCCACTCGAGATGAATGCCTGTCTCCCCGGGTGCGTCTGGAATGCAACCCCGAGATCCCTGTCGCCCCTGGAGAGGAACATTGGCTTCTGGACACAAGCCTAGATGAGGTCTATCGGCCCTGCAGTCACTGAGAGCAATCCCCGCAACTCGAATGGAAGATTGGACTTGCCTGGGCCAACACAAGAGGCAGCCTGAATTTCCGTCGTAACTCGAGAATCCCGCCGTAACTCGAGAAAAACTGTCTCAAGATGAAGCCCTTTCCAGCAGTTAGAAGAAGTCCCACGTTAGGAATTGGAGGCCGAAAGGGCACTTGGCACCCTTGTGCGCCACCAAGTTCCCCAAATCCTTCCCTGCTGGAACCTGAGGTTTTCCGGCAACCCCTTCCTAGAGCCCTTTCCTGTTTCTGACCGGGACCCTTGAGTCCCTGCTTTGTCTGGAAGCCCACCTTCCCTTCGCTCTCAGGATGAGGCCGGTCTCACGAAGACATTCCAGACGTGGCCTCGTGTTCCACATCCACCTTAGAGAACCCCGTTTCCCGGAAGAAAGAACCCGATGTTGACACCCTCCGGCCAGAAGATGATGCAAGTCACCGAAGCTTTTTCCGTGCATCGTTCGGAAAAACCCCAGGTTCTGCAAGACTCGACCCCTTCCCCCCATCTCCTCCATGCCTCAACCCAAGGACGAGGCCTACTTTGTCCCCAGTCTGCGGGCCTTGTTCAGTCTGAAACTTGGTCTCACCCTGTCGTTCCTGCCTCACCTTCTGGCTGAGGCCCTCTTTGCACCACCCAGTGTCCTCCCTGAGCCCCTCCCACCTCCATTCCTCTTGAGAGCCACCATGAACAGGTCAACAAGTCGAGGGAACCCAGGTTTCCTGCCTCAACCCGAAAGACCTCGAGAGACCTTCTTCAACACGTCTAGGCCCTCCCCTACCATGGCTCGGGAGCAATGACGCGCTCCCCTCGCCACTCGCATGGAGACCCGACTTCCCTGGCGCCCCACGAGAGGCTCACTGACCTCGCCGTCGTACCTCGTGAGAAACCGCACACTGGGGCCGCCGCTCGAGAACAACCCCGAGATTCCCCCGTCATCGAGAGATGAGGGCCTTCGTCTCCTGCATGGCCTAGAGACCAATCTCGCGACCTCTCTCCAAACGCCTCAGGAGGCTTGACTCCCTTGAGTCCACCCAGTGAGCTCCAAGAGATACCCGTCGCGACTCGAGAGCAGAGCGGGGTTCTTTGCTTCCACTCGAGATGAATGCCTGTCTCCCCGGGTGCGTCTGGAATGCAGCCCCGAGATCCCTGTCGCCCCTGGAGAGGAACATTGGCTTCTGGACACAAGCCTAGATGAGGTCTATTGGCCCTGCAGTCACTCGAGAGCAATCCCCAGCTTTCCTTCGCAACTCGAATGGAAGATTGGACTTGCCTGGGCCAACACAAGAGGCAGCCTGAATTCCCCGTCGTATCTCGAGAATCCCGCCGTAACTCGAGAAAAACCACGTGGCTCCCCCGTCATCGCAAGATGAAGCCCTTCCCGCTACAGCGCCTCAGGAGAAGTCCCACGTTAGGAATTGGAGGTCGAAAGGGCACTTGGCACCCTTGATGCGACCCACAAAGTTCCCCGAAATCCCGGTCTCCCTCGAGAGGAACACTGAGGTTTTCCGGCACCCCCTCCTCTGAGCCCTTTCTCCCCTCCTGATCTGGACAGGAGGGTCGACTCCCCTGCTTTGTCTGGAAGGGGTTCCCGACCTTCCGGTCGCACCTCAGGATGAGGCCGGTCTCACGAAGACATTCCAGACGTGGCCTCGTGGGTGGTTCCACATTCCGTAGGACCCCGATTTCCCGGTCCCCTCTTGATAAGAACCCGATGCCCGGACACCTCTCCGAACTCCACCCTGTGAATGAAGTCAACACGAAGGGGCAGTTTTTCCGTGCATCGTTCGGAAAAACCCCAGGTTCCAAATACAGCTCGACAAGCGGCCTCTCTCCCCGGGGACATCTCGAGAGGCAAGCGGAGTTCCATGCCTCAACCCAAGACGAGGCCTGACTCTCCTGTCCCCAGTCTGCAGGGACCCTGCGATCGGAGTCTGAAATCAGAGGTACCCTGCGGTTCCTGCCTCAACTGGAGATGAGGCCCTCTTCCAATGCACCAAACCCAGTGGAGTCCCGAGAGGCCCCTCCCACCTCCAGTTTCCCTGGCTTCTCAGAGCCACCATGAGAAGCCCCCTGAGGTCACCTGCACAAGTCGAGGGAACCCAGGGTTTCCTGCCTCAACCCGAGAAAGACCTCGAGAGACCTTCTTCAACACGTCTCGAGGCCAGATTCCCCTACCAGGCCGTGAGCCGCGCCCCTCGCATATGGAGACCCGCTTCCCTGGCGCCCACGAGAGGCTCACTGACCTCGCGTCACCTGTGAGAAACCGCACACTGGCCGCCGCTGAGAACCCCGATCCCCGCCGAGAGATGAGGAACTCCGCCCTGCATGGTCATGAGGAAGGACCTCTCTCCAAACGCTCAGGAGGCTTGACTCCCTTGAGTCCACCCAGTGAGCTCCAAGAGATACCCGTCGCGAGAGCAGAGCAGCCTTCTTTCTGCTTCCACTCGAGATGAATGCCTGTCTCCCCTGGGCCTTGCCCGAGATCCCTGTCGCCCCTGGAAGGAACATTGGCTTACAGCCCAGAGGAACATTCCTGGAGTCAGTAGAGACAAAGCAGCTTTCACCGCAACTCCCAGAAATCCTCTTGCCTGCCTGAATAGGACTTGCCGGCCACAAGTGATTGTTCAGATCCCTCCCAACTCGAGAAAAACCACGAGTGTCTCCCCCGTCTCGCAAGATGAAGCCCTTTTGAGTAGCCTCAGGAGAAGTCCCACGTTAGGAATTGGAGGTCGAAAGGGCACTTGGCACCCTTGATGCGCCACAAAGTTCCCCGAAATCCCGTCTCCCTGGAGGAACCCTGAGGTTTGATTAACCCCCTCCTCTGAGCCCTTTCTTTCCTGTCTGGACCTGGGACCCTTGAGTCCCTGCTTTTCTGGAAGGGCCCACCTCCCTTCGCTCTCAGGAATGAGGCCGGTCTCACGAAGACATTCCAGACGTGGCCTCGTGGGTGGTTCCACATTCCGTAGAGATTTCGGTTTTCCGAAGAACCCCTCTTAAAAGTTAACCGGCTCCGAACTCCACCTGAAGATGATGCAAATCACCGGGCTTTTTCCGTGATCGTTCGGAAAAAACCCAGGTTTGCTGCAAGACTCGACCCCTTCCCCATTATCCTCCATGCCTAACCCAAGGACGAGGCCTGACTCTGTCCCCAGTCTGCAGGGCCTTGTTCACCGAAACCTGGTCTCACCCTGTCGTTCCTTCCTCACCTGCCTGAGATTGAGCCTCTTTGCCCACTGAGTCCTCACTGAGCCCTCCTCACCTCCATTCCCTGCTCTTCAGAGCCACCATGAACATTGCACAAGTCAGGGAACCCTGGTTTCTGCCTACCCGAAAGACCTCGAAGACCTTCTTCAGCCGGGTCAGATCCCTCCCCTACCATGGCTCGGGAGCAATGACGCGCTCCCCTCGCCACTCGCATGGAGACCCGACTTCCCTGGCGCCCCACGAGAGGCTCACTGACCTCGCCGTCGTACCTCGTGAGAAACCGCACACTGGGGCCGTCGCTGGAGAACAACCCCGAGATTCCCCCGTCATCGAGAGATGAGGGCCTTCGTCTCCTGCATGGCCTAGCGACCAATCTCGCGACCTCTCTCCAAACGCCTCAGGAGGCTTGACTCCCTTGAGTCCACCCAGTGAGCTCCAAGAGATACCCGTCGCGATTCGAGAGCAGAGCGGGGTTCTTTGCTTCCACTCGAGATGAATGCCTGTCTCCCCGGGTGCGTCTGGAATGCAACCCCGAGATCCCTGTCGCCCCTGGAGAGGAACATTGGCTTCTGGACACAAGCCTAGATGAGGTCTATTGGCCCTGCAGTCACTCGAGAGCAATCCCCAGCTTTCCTTCGCAACTCGAATGGAAGATTGGACTTGCCTGGGCCAACACAAGAGGCAGCCTGAATTCCCCGTCGTAACTCGAGAATCCCGCCGTAACTCGAGAAAAACCACGTGGCTCCCCCGTCATCGCAAGATGAAGCCCTTTCCCGCTGCAGCGCCTCAGGAGAAGTCCCACGTTAGGAATTGGAGGTCGAAAGGGCACTTGGCACCCTTGATGCGACCCACAAAGTTCCCCGAAATCCCGGTCTCCCTCGAGAGGAACACTGAGGTTTTCCGGCACCCCCTCCTCTGAGCCCTTTCTCCCCTCCTGATCTGGACAGGAGGGTCGACTCCCCTGCTTTGTCTGGAAGGGGTTCCCGACCTTCCGGTCGCACCTCAGGATGAGGCCGGTCTCACGCAGACATTCCAGACGTGGCCTCGTGGGTGGTTCCACATTCCGTAGGACCCCGATTTCCCGGTCCCCTCTTGATAAGAACCCGATGCCCGGACACCTCTCCGAACTCCACCCTGTGAATGAAGTCAACACGAAGGGGCAGTTTTTCCGTGCATCGTTCGGAAAAACCCCAGGTTCCAAATACAGCTCGACAAGTGGCCTCTCTCCCCGGGGACATCTCGAGAGGCAAGCGGAGTTCCATGCCTCAACCCAAGACGAGGCCTGACTCTCCTGTCCCCAGTCTGCAGGGACCCTGCGATCGGAGTCTGAAATCAGAGGTACCCTGCGGTTCCTGCCTCAACTGGAGATGAGGCCCTCTTCCAATGCACCAAGCCCAGTGGAGTCCCGAGAGGCCCCTCCCACCTCCAGTTTCCCTGGCTTCTCAGAGCCACCATGAGAAGCCCCTGAGGTCACCTGCACAAGTCGAGGGAACCCAGGGTTTCCTGCCTCAACCCGAGAAAGACCTCGAGAGACCTTCTTCAACACGTCTCGAGGCCAGATTCCCCTACCATGGCTCGGGAGCAATGACGCGCTCCCCTCGCCACTCGCATGGAGACCCGACTTCCCTGGCGCCCCACGAGAGGCTCACTGACCTCGCCGTCGTACCTCGTGAGAAACCGCACACTGGGGCCGCCGCTCGAGAACAACCCCGAGATTCCCCGTCATCGAGAGATGAGGGCCTTCGTCTCCTGCATGGCCTAGCGACCAATCTCGCGACCTCTCTCCAAACGCCTCAGGAGGCTTGACTCCCTTGAGTCCACCCAGTGAGCTCCAAGAGATACCCGTCGCGATTCGAGAGCAGAGCGGGGTTCTTTGCTTCCACTCGAGATGAATGCCTGTCTCCCCGGGTGCGTCTGGAATGCAACCCCGAGATCCCTGTCGCCCCTGGAGAGGAACATTGGCTTCTGGACACAAGCCTAGATGAGGTCTATTGGCCCTGCAGTCACTCGAGAGCAATCCCCAGCTTTCCTTCGCAACTCGAATGGAAGATTGGACTTGCCTGGGCCAACACAAGAGGCAGCCTGAATTCCCCGTCGTAACTCGAGAATCCCGCCGTAACTCGAGAAAAACCACGTGGCTCCCCCGTCATCGCAAGATGAAGCCCTTTCCCGCTACAGCGCCTCAGGAGAAGTCCCACGTTAGGAATTGGAGGTCGAAAGGGCACTTGGCACCCTTGATGCGACCCACAAAGTTCCCCGAAATCCCGGTCTCCCTCGAGAGGAACACTGAGGTTTTCCGGCACCCCTCCTCTGAGCCCTTTCTCCCCTCCTGATCTGGACAGGAGGGTCGACTCCCCTGCTTTGTCTGGAAGGGGTTCCCGACCTTCCGGTCGCACCTCAGGATGAGGCCGGTCTCACGAAGACATTCCAGACGTGGCCTCGTGGGTGGTTCCACATTCCGTAGGACCCCGATTTCCCGGTCCCCTCTTGATAAGAACCCGATGCCCGGACACCTCTCCGAACTCCACCCTGTGAATGCAGTCAACACGAAGGGGCAGTTTTTCCGTGCATCGTTCGGAAAAACCCCAGGTTCCAAATACAGCTCGACAAGCGGCCTCTCTCCCCGGGGACATCTCGAGAGGCAAGCGGAGTTCCATGCCTCAACCCAAGACGAGGCCTGACTCTCCTGTCCCCAGTCTGCAGGGACCCTGCGATCGGAGTCTGAAATCAGAGGTACCCTGCGGTTCCTGCCTCAACTGGAGATGAGGCCCTCTTCCAATGCACCAAGCCCAGTGGAGTCCCGAGAGGCCCCTCCCACCTCCAGTTTCCCTGGCTTCTCAGAGCCACCATGAGAAGCCCCCTGAGGTCACCTGCACAAGTCGAGGGAACCCAGGGTTTCCTGCCTCAACCCGGGAAAGACCTCGAGAGACCTTCTTCAACACGTCTCGAGGCCAGATCCCCTACCATGGCTCGGGAGCAATGACGCGCTCCCCTCGCCACTCGCATGGAGACCCGACTTCCCTGGCGCCCCACGAGAGGCTCACTGACCTCGCCGTCGTACCTCGTGAGAAACCGCACACTGGGGCCGCCGCTCGAGAACCCCAGATGCCCCCGTCATCGAGAGATGAGGGCGTCTCCTGCATGGCCAGAGGCGGGACGACCTCCCAACGCCTCAGGAGGCTTGACCCTTGAGTCCACCCAGTGAGCTCCAAGAGATACGCGCGACTTCGAGAAGAGCTCTTTGCTTCCACTCGAGAAATGCCTGTCTCCCCGGGTGCGTCTGGAATGCCCCGAGATCCCTGTCGCCCCTGGAGAGGAACATTGGCTTCAGCCCAGTGAATTATTCCTGCAGCCCCAGTGTTTAACCTCAAACTCCTTGGAACTCAATGCCTGAATTGGACTTGCCGGCCACAAGTGATTGTTCGAGAATCCCGCCGTAACTGAGAAACCAAGGCTCCCCCGTCTAAAGAAGCCTTTCCTGAAGTCACAAGTCCCATTAGGAATTGGAGGTCGAAGGGGGCACTTGATGCACCATTGTTTGCTGCTAAGTTTCAGATTCCCTTCCCTCCTGTGTACCTGGAGGTCTTGATCTGGACAGGAGGGTCGAAGAGTTGCTTTAAGGGTTGTGACCTGGGACCCTTGAGGCCGGTCTCAGAAGCTCACCAGACGTGGCCTCTCCGTAGGACCCCGATTTCCCGGTGCTTTTTTTGGAGGGTGGCTCTGACCAACCACCTGTGAATAAGTCAACCGAAGGGCAGGAAAATGTTAACCGGCCTCCGGTCCAAATATGATGCAAGTCACCTAAGCTTTTCCGTGACATTCGCAGGAAGAAAGCCTGGTTTGCCCAAGACGAGGCCTTCTCCTGTCCCCATGCAGGACCCTGCGATCGGACTCTGAAATCAGTCTGCGGGCCTTGTTCACCGAGATGGTCCCTTCTTCCAATGCACCAAACCCAGTGGAGTGAGCCCCTCCCACCCAGTTTCCTCACTGAGCTTTCCTCATTCTAGCCACCATGAGAACCCTGAGGTCACCTGCACAAGCAGGGTTTCCTGGTTTCTGCCTACCCGGGAAAGACCTCGAGAGACCTTCTTCAACACGTCTCGAGGCCAGATCCCCTCCCCTACCATGGCTCGGGAGCAATGACGCGCTCCCCTCGCCACTCGCATGGAGACCCGACTTCCCTGGCGCCCCACCAGAGGCTCACTGACCTCGCCGTCGTACCTCGTGAGAAACCGCACACTGGGGCCGCCGCTCGAGAACAACCCCGAGATTCCCCCGTCATCGAGAGATGAGGGCCTTCGTCTCCTGCATGGCCTAGAGACCAATCTCGCGACCTCTCTCCAAACGCCTCAGGAGGCTTGACTCCCTTGAGTCCACCCAGTGAGCTCCAAGAGATACCCGTCGCGATTCGAGAGCAGAGCGGGGTTCTTTGCTTCCACTCGAGATGAATGCCTGTCTCCCCGGGTGCGTCTGGAATGCAACCCCGAGATCCCTGTCGCCCCTGGAGAGGAACATTGGCTTCTGGACACAAGCCTAGATGAGGTCTATTGGCCCTGCAGTCACTCGAGAGCAATCCCCAGCTTTCCTTCGCAACTCGAATGGAAGATTGGACTTGCCTGGGCCAACACAAGAGGCATCCTGAATTCTCCGTCGTAACTCGAGAATCCCGCCGTAACTCGAGAAAAACCACGTGGCTCCCCCGTCATCGCAAGATGAAGCCCTTTCCCGCTACAGCGCCTCAGGAGAAGTCCCACGTTAGAAATTGGAGGTCGAAAGGGCACTTGGCACCCTTGATGCGACCACAAAGTTCCCCGAAATCCCGGTCTCCCTCGAGAGGAACACTGAGGTTTTCCGGCACCCTCCTCTGAGCCCTTTCTCCCCTCCTGATCTGGACAGGAGGGTCGACTCCCCTGCTTTGTCTGGAAGGGGTTCCCGACCTTCCGGTCGCACCTCAGGATGAGGCCGGTCTCACGAAGACATTCCAGACGTGGCCTCGTGGGTGGTTCCACATTCCGTAGGACCCCGATTTCCCGGTCCCCTCTTGATAAGAACCGGATGCCCGGACACCTCTCCGAACTCCAGCCTGTGAATGAAGTCAACACGAAGGGGCAGTTTCTCCGTGCATCGTTCGGAAAAAACCCCAGGTTCCAAATACAGCTCGACAAGTGGCCTCTCTCCCCGGGGACATCTCGAGAGGCAGGCGAAGTTCCATGCCTCAACCCAAGACGAGGCCTGACTCTCCTGTCCCCAGTCTGCAGGGACCCTGCGATCGGAGTCTGAAATCAGAGTTACCCTGCGGTTCCTGCCTCACCTGGAGATGAGGCCCTCTTCCAATGCACCAAACCCAGTGGAGTCCCGAGAGGCCCCTCCCACCTCCAGTTTCCCTGGCTTCTCAGAGCCACCATGAGAAGCCCCTGAGGTCACCTGCACAAGTCGAGGGAACCCAGGGTTTCCTGCCTCAACCCGGAAAGACCTCGAGAGACCTTCTTCAACACGTCTCGAGGCCAGATTCCCCTACCATGGCTCGGGAGCAATGACGCGCTCCCCTCGCCACTCGCATGGAGACCCGACTTCCCTGGCGCCCCACGAGAGGCTCACTGACCTCGCCGTCGTACCTCGTGAGAAACCGCACACTGGGGCCGCCGCTCGAGAACAACCCCGAGATTCCCCCGTCATCGAGAGATGAGGGCCTTCGTCTCCTGCACGGCCTAGCGACCAATCTCGCGACCTCTCTCCAAACGCCTCAGGAGGCTTGACTCCCTTGAGTCCACCCAGTGAGCTCCAAGAGATACCCGTCGCGATTCGAGAGCAGAGCGGGGTTCTTTGCTTCCACTCGAGATGAATGCCTGTCTCCCCGGGTGCGTCTGGAATGCAACCCCGAGATCCCTGTCGCCCCTGGAGAGGAACATTGGCTTCTGGACACAAGCCTAGATGAGGTCTATTGGCCCTGCAGTCACTCGAGAGCAATCCCCAGCTTTCCTTCGCAACTCGAATGGAAGATTGGACTTGCCTGGGCCAACACAAGAGGCAGCCTGAATTCCCCGTCGTAACTCGGGAATCCCGCCGTAACTCGAGAAAAACCACGTGGCTCCCCCGTCATCGCAAGATGAAGCCCTTTCCCGCTACAGCGCCTCAGGAGAAGTCCCACGTTAGGAATTGGAGGTCGAAAGGGCACTTGGCACCCCTGATGCGACCCACAAAGTTCCCCGAAATCCCGGTCTCCCTCGAGAGGAACACTGAGGTTTTCCGGCACCCCCTCCTCTGAGCCCTTTCTCCCCTCCTGATCTGGACAGGAGGGTCGACTCCCCTGCTTTGTCTGGAAGGGGTTCCCGACCTTCCGGTCGCACCTCAGGATGAGGCCGGTCTCACGAAGACATTCCAGACGTGGCCTCGTGGGTGGTTCCACATTCCGTAGGACCCCGATTTCCCGGTCCCCTCTTGATAAGAACCCGATGCCCGGACACCTCTCCGAACTCCACCCTGTGAATGAAGTCAACACGAAGGGGCAGTTTTTCCGTGCATCGTTCGGAAAAACCCCAGGTTCCAAATACAGCTCGACAAGTGGCCTCTCTCCCCGGGGACATCTCGAGAGGCAAGCGGAGTTCCATGCCTCAACCCAAGACGAGGCCTGACTCTCCTGTCCCCAGTCTGCAGGGACCCTGCGATCGGAGTCTGAAATCAGAGGTACCCTGCGGTTCCTGCCTCAACTGGAGATGAGGCCCTCTTCCAATGCACCAAGCCCAGTGGAGTCCCGAGAGGCCCCTCCCACCTCCAGTTTCCCTGGCTTCTCAGAGCCACCATGAGAAGCCCCCTGAGGTCACCTGCACAAGTCGAGGGAACCCAGGGTTTCCTGCCTCAACCCGGGAAAGACCTCGAGAGACCTTCTTCAACACGTCTCGAGGCCAGATTCCCCTACCATGGCTCGGGAGCAATGACGCGCTCCCCTCGCCACTCGCATGGAGACCCGACTTCCCTGGCGCCCCACGAGAGGCTCACTGACCTCGCCGTCGTACCTCGTGAGAAACCGCACACTGGGGCCGCCGCTCGAGAACAACCCCGAGATTCCCCCGTCATCGAGAGATGAGGGCCTTCGTCTCCTGCATGGCCTAGCGACCAATCTCGCGACCTCTCTCCAAACGCCTCAGGAGGCTTGACTCCCTTGAGTCCACCCAGTGAGCTCCAAGAGATACCCGTCGCGATTCGAGAGCAGAGCGGGGTTCTTTGCTTCCACTCGAGATGAATGCCTGTCTCCCAGGGTGCGTCTGGAATGCAACCCCGAGATCCCTGTCGCCCCTGGAGAGGAACATTGGCTTCTGGACACAAGCCTAGATGAGGTCTATTGGCCCTGCAGTCACTCGAGAGCAATCCCCAGCTTTCCTTCGCAACTCGAATGGAAGATTGGACTTGCCTGGGCCAACACAAGAGGCAGCCTGAATTCCCCGTCGTAACTCGAGAATCCCGCCGGAACTCGAGAAAAACCACGTGGCTCTCCCGTCATCGCAAGATGAAGCCCTTTCCCGCTACAGGGCCTCGGGAGAAGTCCCACGTTAGGAATTGGCGGTCGAAAGGGCACTTGGCACCCTTGATGCGACCCACAAAGTTCCCCGAAATCCCGGTCTCCCTCGAGAGGAACCCTGAGGTTTTCCGGCACCCCCTCCTCTGAGCCCTTTCTCCCCTCCTGATCTGGACAGGAGGGTCGACTCCCCTGCTTTGTCCGGAAGGGGTTCCCCACCTTCCGGTCGCACCTCAGGATGAGGCCGGTCTCACGAAGACATTCCAGACGTGGCCTCGTGGGTGGTTCCACATTCCGTAGGACCCCGATTTCCCGGTCCCCTCTGATAAGAACCCGATGCCCGGACACCTCTCCGAACTCCACCCTGTGAATGAAGTCAACACGAAGGGGCAGTTTTCCCGTGCATCGTTCGGAAAAACCCCAGGTTCCAAATACAGCTCGACAATCGGCCTCTCTCCCCGGGGACATCTCGAGAGGCAAGCGGAGTTCCATGCCTCAACCCAAGACGAGGCCTCACTCTCCTGTCCCCAGTCTGCAGGGACCCTGCGATCGGAGTCTGAAATCAGAGGTACCCTGCGGTTCCTGCCTCAACTGGAGATGAGGCCCTCTTCCAATGCACCAAACCCAGTGGAGTCCCGAGAGGCCCCTCCCACCTCCAGTTTCCCTGGCTTCTCAGAGCCACCATGAGAAGCCCCCTGAGGTCACCTGCACAAGTCGAGGGAACCCAGGGTTTCCTGCCTCAACCCGAAAGACCTCGAGAGACCTTCTTCAACACGTCTCGAGGCCAGATTCCCCTACCATGGCTCGGGAGCAATGACGCGCTCCCCTCGCCACTCGCATGGAGACCCGACTTCCCTGGCGCCCCACGAGAGGCTCACTGACCTCGCCGTCGTACCTCGTGAGAAACCGCACACTGGGGCCGCCGCTCGAGAACAACCCCGAGATTCCCCCGTCACCGAGAGATGAGGGCCTTCGTCTCCTGCATGGCCTAGAGACCAATCTCGCGACCTCTCTCCAAACGCCTCAGGAGGCTTGACTCCCTTGAGTCCACCCAGTGAGCTCCAAGAGATGCCCGTCGCGATTCGAGAGCAGAGCGGGGTTCTTTGCTTCCACTCCAGATGAATGCCTGTCTCCCCGGGTGCGTCTGGAATGCAACCCCGAGATCCCTGTCGCCCCTGGAGAGGAACATTGGCTTCTGGACACAAGCCTAGATGAGGTCTATTGGCCCTGCAGTCACTCGAGAGCAATCCCCAGCTTTCCTTCGCAACTCGAATGGAAGATTGGACTTGCCTGGGCCAACACAAGAGGCAGCCTGAATTCCCCGTCGTAACTCGAGAATCCCGCCGTAACTCGAGAAAAACCACGTGGCTCCCCCGTCATCGCAAGATGAAGCCCTTTCCCGCTGCAGCGCCTCAGGAGAAGTCCCACGTTAGGAATTGGAGGTCGAAAGGGCACTTGGCACCCTGGATGCGACCCACAAAGTTCCCCGAAATCCCGGTCTCCCTCGAGAGGAACACTGAGGTTTTCCGGCACCCCTCCTCTGAGCCCTTTCTCCCCTCCTGATCTGGACAGGAGGGTCGACTCCCCTGCTTTGTCCGGAAGGGGTTCCCGACCTTCCGGTCGCACCTCAGGATGAGGCCGGTCTCACGAAGACATTCCAGTCGTGGCCTCGTGGGTGGTTCCACATTCCATAGGACCCCGATTTCCCGGTCCCCTCTTGATAAGAACCCGATGCCCGGACACCTCTCCGAACTCCAGCCTGTGAATGAAGTCAACACGAAGGGGCAGTTTTTCCGTGCATCGTTCGGAAGAAACCCCAGGTTCCAAATACAGCTCGACAAGCGGCCTCTCTCCCCGGGGACATCTCGAGAGGCAAGCGGAGTTCCATGCCTCAGCCCAAGACGAGGCCTGACTCTCCTGTCCCCAGTCTGCAGGGACCCTGCGATCGGAGTCTGAAATCAGAGGTACCCTGCGGTTCCTGCCTCAACTGGAGATGAGGCCCTCTTCCAATGCACCAAACCCAGTGGAGTCCCGAGAGGCCCCTCCCACCTCCAGTTTCCCTGGCTTCTCAGAGCCACCATGAGAAGCCCCCTGAGGTCACCTGCACAAGTCGAGGGAACCCAGGGTTTCCTGCCTCAACCCACCTCGAGAGAGACCATGGCTCGGGAGCAATGACCTCGCCACTCGCATGGAGACCCGACTTCCCTGGCGCCCCACGAGAGGCCTACTGCGAGAATCGAGAGATGAGGGCCTTCGTCTCCTCATGGCCTAGCGACCAATCTCGCGACCTCTCTCCAAACGCCTCAGGAGGCTTGACTCCCTTGAGTCCACCCAGTGAGCTCCAAGAGATACCCGTCGCGATTCGAGAGCAGAGCGGGGTTCTTTGCTTCCACTCGAGATGAATGCCTGTCTCCCGGGTGCGTCTGGAATGCAACCCCGAGATCCCTGTCGCCCCTGCAGAGGAACATTGGCTTCTGGACACAAGCCTAGATGAGGTCTATTGGCCCTGCAGTCACTCGAGAGCAATCCCCAGCTTTCCTTCGCAACTCGAATGGAAGATTGGACTTGCCTGGGCCAACACAAGAGGCAGCCTGACTTCCCCGTCGTAACTCGAGAATCCCGCCGTAACTCGAGAAAAACCACGTGGCTCCCCCGTCATCGCAAGATGAAGCCCTTTCCCGCTACAGCGCCTCAGGAGAAGTCCCACGTTAGGAATTGGAGGTCGAAAGGGCACTTGGCACCCTTGATGCGACCCACTAAGTTCCCCGAAATCCCGGTCTCCCTCGAGAGGAACACTGAGGTTTTCCGGCACCCCCTCCTCTGAGCCCTTTCTCCCCTCCTGATCTGGACAGGAGGGTCGACTCCCCTGCTTTGTCTGGAAGGGGTTCCCGACCTTCCGGTCGCACCTCAGGATGAGGCCGGTCTCACGAAGACATTCCAGACGTGGCCTCGTGGGTGGTTCCACATTCCGTAGGACCCCGATTTCCCGGTCCCCTCTTGATAAGAACCCGATGCCCGGACACCTCTCCGAACTGCAGCCTGTGAATGAAGTCAGCACGAAGGGGCAGTTTTCCCGTGCATCGTTCGGAAAAACCCCAGGTTCCAAATGCAGCTCGACAAGCGGCCTCTCTCCCCGGGGACATCTCGAGAAGCAAGCGGAGTTCCATGCCTCAACCCAAGACGAGGCCTGACTCTCCTATCCCCAGTCTGCAGGGACCCTGCGATCGGAGTCTGAAATCAGAGGTACCCTGCGGTTCCGGCCTCAACTGGAGATGAGGCCCTCTTCCAATGCACCAAGCCCAGTGGAGTCCCGAGAGGCCCCTCCCACCTCCAGTTTCCCTGGCTTCTCAGAGCCACCAGGAGAAGCCCCCTGAGGTCACCTGCACAAGTCGAGGGAACCCAGGGTTTCCTGCCTCAACCCGGGAAAGACCTCGAGAGACCTTCTTCAACACGTCTCGAGGCCAGATTCCCCTACCATGGCTCGGGAGCAATGACGCGCTCCCCTCGCCACTCGCATGGAGACCCGACTTCCCTGGCGCCCCACGAGAGGCTCACTGACCTCGCCGTCGTACCTCGTGAGAAACCGCACACTGGGGCCGCCGCTCGAGAACAACCCCGAGATTCCCCCGTCATCAAGAGATGAGGGCCTTCGTCTCCTGCATGGCCTAGCGACCAATCTCGCGACCTCTCTCCAAACGCCTCAGGAGGCTTGACTCCCTTGAGTCCACCCAGTGAGCTCCAAGAGATACCCGTCACGATTCGAGAGCAGAGCGGGGTTCTTTGCTTCCACTCGAGATGAATGCCTGTCTCCCCGGGTGCGTCTGGAATGCAACCCCGAGATCCCTGTCGCCCCTGGAGAGGAACATTGGCTTCTGGACACAAGCCTAGATGAGGTCTATTGGCCCTGCAGTCACTCGAGAGCAATCCCCAGCTTTCCTTCGCAACTCGAATGGAAGATTGAACTTGCCTGGGCCAACACAAGAGGCAGCCTGAATTCCCCGTCGTAACTCCAGAATCCCGCCGTAACTCGAGGAAAACCACGTGGCTCCCCCGTCATCGCAAGATGAAGCCCTTTCCCGCTACAGCGCCTCAGGAGAAGTCCCACGTTAGGAATTGGAGGTCGAAAGGGCACTTGGCACCCTTGATGCGACCCACAAAGTTCCCCGAAATCCCGGTCTCCCTCGAGAGGAACACTGAGGTTTTCCGGCACCCCTCCTCTGAGCCCTTTCTCCCCTCCTGATCTGGACAGGAGGGTCGACTCCCCTGCTTCGTCTGGAAGGGGTTCCCGACCTTCCGGTCGCACCTCAGGATGAGGCCGGTCTCACGAAGACATTCCAGACGTGGCCTCGTGGGTGGTTCCACATTCCGTAGGACCCCGATTTCCCGGTCCCCTCTTGATAAGAACCCGATGCCCGGACACCTCTCCGAACTCCAGCCTGTGAATGAAGTCAACACGAAGGGGCAGTTTTTCCGTGCATCGTTCGGAAAAACCCCAGGTTCCAAATACAGCTCGACAAGCGGCCTCTCTCCCCGGGGACATCTCGAGAGGCAAGCGGAGTTCCATGCCTCAACCCAAGACGAGGCCTGACTCTCCTGTCCCCAGTCTGCAGGGACCCTGCGATCGGAGTCTGAAATCAGAGGTGCCCTGCGGTTCCTGCCTCAACTGGAGATGAGGCCCTCTTCCAATGCACCAAGCCCAGTGGAGTCCCGAGAGGCCCCTCCCACCTCCAGTTTCCCTGGCTTCTCAGAGCCACCATGAGAAGCCCCCTGAGGTCACCTGCACAAGTCGAGGGAACCCAGGGTTTCCTGCCTCAACCCGAGAAAGACCTCGAGAGACCTTCTTCAACACGTCTCGAGGCCAGATTCCCTACCATGGCTCGGGAGCCGCGCCCCTCGCCACTCGCATGGAGACCCGACTTCCCTGGCGCCCCACGAGAGGCTCACTGACCTCGCCGTCGTACCTCGTGAGAAACCGCACACTGGGGCCGCCGCTCGAGAACCCCGAGATCCCCGCTGAGAGATGAGGGCCTTCGTCTCCTGCATGGCCTGAGACCAATGACCTCTCTCCAAACGCCTCAGGAGGCTTGACTCCCTTGAGTCCACCCAGTGAGCTCCAAGAGATACCCCGTCGAGAGCAGAGCGGGGTTCTTTGCTTCCACTCGAGATGAATGCCTGTCTCCCCGGGTGCGTCTGGAATGCAACCCCGAGATCCCTGTCGCCCCTGGAGAGGAACATTGGCTTCTGGACATGAAGCCTGGGATGACAGTCTTTCCCTGCAATCTCCTGAGAAATCCTCTTGCCTCGCCTGAATAGGTTTTCCGGCCACATGTGATTGTTCAGAGCCTCCAACTCGAGAAAAACGAGTGGCTCCCCCGTCTCAAGACAAGCCCTTTCCCGTAGTCTCAAGAATCCCATTAGGAATTGGAGGTCGAAAGGGCACTTGGCACCCTTGATGCGCCACAAAGTTCCCGAAATCCCGGTCTCCCTGGAGGAACCCTGAGGTTTGATACCCCCTCCTCTGAGCCCTTTCTCCCTCCTGATCTGGACACTTGGGTCGACTCCCCTGCTTGTCTGGAAGCCCACCTCCCTTCGCACCTCAGGATGAGGCCGGTCTCACGAAGACATTCCAGACGTGGCCTCGTGTGGTTCCACATTCCGTAGAACCCCGTTTTCTGGAAAAGGTCTTAAAACCCGATGCCCGGCCTCCGAACTCCACCTGTGAATGCAAGTCACCGAAGCTTTTTCCGTGCATCGTTCGGAAAAAACCCAGGTTCTGCAAGACTCGACCCCTTCCCCCATTCTCCTCCGGGCACATCTCCAGGGAAAATCCTCTGAAAAGTAAAGACGGGCCTGTTCTCCCAAATCTGGTCTACCCTGTCGGTTCTTCTTACCTTCTGCCTGAACTGGAGATGAGGCCTCTTCCACCACCCAGTTTACTCCCTGAGCCCCTCATTCCCTGCCTTCTCAGAGCCTCCATGAACAAGTCGAGGGAACCCAGGGTTTCCTGCTTCTGCCTACCCGAAAGACCTCGAGAGACCTTCTTCAGCCGGGCCGAGGCCCCTCCCCTACCATGGCTCGGGAGCAATGACGCGCTCCCCCTCGCCACTCGCATGGAGACCCGACTTCCCTGGCGCCCCACGAGAGGCTCACTGACCTCGCCGTCGTACCTCGTGAGAAACCGCACACTGGGGCCGCCGCTCGAGAACAACCCCGAGATTCCCCGTCATCGAGAGATGAGGGCCTTCGTCTCCTGCATGGCCTAGAGACCAATCTCGCGACCTCTCTCCAAACGCCTCAGGAGGCTTGACTCCCTTGAGTCCACCCAGTGAGCTCCAAGAGATACCCGTCGCGATTCGAGAGCAGAGCGGGGTTCTTTGCTTCCACTCGAGATGAATGCCTGTCTCCCCGGGTGCGTCTGGAATGCAACTCCGAGATCCCTGTCGCCCCTGGAGAGGAACATTGGCTTCTGGACACAAGCCTAGATGAGGTCTATTGGCCCTGCAGTCACTCGAGAGCAATCCCCAGCTTTCCTTCGCAACTCGAATGGAAGATTGGACTTGCCTGGGCCAACACAAGAGGCAGCCTGAATTCCCCGTCGTAACCCGAGAATCCCGCCGTAACTCGAGAAAAACCACGTGGCTCCCCGGTCATCGCAAGATGAAGCCCTTCCCGCTACAGCGCCTCAGGAGAAGTCCCACGTTAGGAATTGGAGGTCGAAAGGGCACTTGGCCCCTTGATGCGACCCACAAAGTTGCCCGAAATCCCGGTCTCCCTCGAGAGGAACACTGAGGTTTTCCGGCACCCCCTCCTCTGAGCCCTTTCTCCCCTCCTGATCTGGACAGGGGGGTCGACTCCCCTGCTTTGTCTGGAAGGGGTTCCCGACCTTCCGGTCGCACCTCAGGATGAGGCCGGTCTCACGAAGACATTCCAGACGTGGCCTCGTGGGTGGTTCCACATTCCGTAGGACCCCGATTTCCCGGTCCCCTCTTGATAAGAACCCGATGCCCGGACACCTCTCCGAACTCCAGCCTGTGAATGAAGTCAGCACGAAGGGGCAGTTTTTCCGTGCATCGTTCGGAAAAAAACCCAGGTTCCAAATACAGCTCGACAAGCGGCCGCTCTCCCCGGGGACATCTCGAGAGGCAAGCGGAGTTCCATGCCTCAACCCAAGACGAGGCCTGACTCTCCTGTCCCCAGTCTGCAGGGACCCTGCGATCGGAGTCTGAAATCAGAGGTACCCTGCGGTTCCGGCCTCAACTGGAGATGAGGCCCTCTTCCAATGCACCAAACCCAGTGGGGTCCCGAGAGGCCCCTCCCACCTCCAGTTTCCCTGGCCTCTCAGAGCCACCATGAGAAGCCCCCGGAGGTCACCTGCACAAGTCGAGGGAACCCAGGGTTTCCTGCCTCAACCCGGGCAAGACCTCGAGAGACCTTCTTCAACACGTCTCGAGGCCAGATTCCCCTACCATGGCTCGGGAGCAATGACGCGCTCCCCTCGCCACTCGCATGGAGACCCGACTTCCCTAGCGCCCCACGAGAGGCTCACTGACCTCGCCGTCGTACCTCGTGAGAAACCGCACACTGGGGCCGCCGCTCGAGAACAACTCCGAGATTCCCCCGTCATCGAGAGATGAGGGCCTTCGTCTCCTGCATGGCCTAGCGACCAATCTCGCGACCTCTCTCCAAACGCCTCAGGAGGCTTGACTCCCTTGAGTCCACCCAGTGAGCTCCAAGAGATACCCGTCGCGATTCGAGAGCAGAGCGGGGTTCTTTGCTTCCACTCGAGATGAATGCCTGTCTCCCCGGGTGCGTCTGGAATGCAACCCCGAGATCCCTGTCGCCCCTGGAGAGGAACATTGGCTTCAGGACACAAGCCTAGATGAGGTCTATTGGCCCTGCAGTCACTCGAGAGCAATCCCCAGCTTTCCTTCGCAACTCGAATGGAAGATTGGACTTGCCTGGGCCAACACAAGAGGCAGCCTGAATTCCCTGTCGTAACTCGAGAATCCCGCCGTAACTCGAGAAAAACCACGTGGCTCCCCCGTCATCACAAGATGAAGCCCTTTCCAGCTACAGCGCCTCAGGAGAAGTCCCACGTTAGGAATTGGAGGTCGAAAGGGCACTTGGCACCCTTGATGCGACCCACAAAGTTCCCCGAAATCCCGGTCTCCCTCGAGAGGAACACTGAGGTTTTCCGGCACCCCTCCTCTGAGCCCTTTCTCCCCTCCTGATCTGGACAGGATGGTCGACTCCCCTGCTTTGTCTGGAAGGGGTTCCCGACCTTCCGGTCGCACCTCAGGATGAGGCCGATCTCACGAAGACATTCCAGACGTGGCCTCGTGGGTGGTTCCATATTCCATAGGACCCCGATTTCCCGGTCCCCTCTTGATAAGAACCCGATGCCCGGACACCTCTCCGAACTCCACCCTGTGAATGAAGTCAACACGAAGGGGCAGGTTTTCCGTGCATCGTTCGGAACAAACCCCAGGTTCCAAATACAGCTCGACAAGCGGCCTCTCTCCCCGGGGACATCTCGAGAGGCAAGCGGAGTTCCATGCCTCAACCCAAGACGAGGCCTGACTCTCCTGTCCCCAGTCTGCAGGGACCCTGCGATCGGAGTCTGAAACCAGAGGTACCCTGCGGTTCCTGCCTCAACTGGAGATGAGGCCCTCTTCCAATGCACCAAACCCAGTGGAGTCCCGAGAGGCCCCTCCCACCTCCAGTTTCCCTGGCTTCTCAGAGCCACCATGAGAAGCCCCCTGAGGTCACCTGCACAAGTCGAGGGAACCCAGGGTTTCCTGCCTCAACCCGAGAAAGACCTCGAGAGACCTTCTTCAACACGTCTCGAGGCCAGATTCCCTACCATGGCTCGGGAGCCGGCCCCTCGCCACTCGCATGGAGACCCGACTTCCCTGGCGCCCCACGAGAGGCTCACTGACCTCGCCGTCGTACCTCGTGAGAAACCGCACACTGGGGCCGCCGCTGAGAACCCCGATTCCCCGCATCGAGAGATGAGGGCCTTCGTCTCCTGCATGGCCTGAGGAAGCGACCTCTCTCCAAACGCCTCAGGAGGCTTGACTCCCTTGAGTCCACCCAGTGAGCTCCAAGAGATACCCGTCGCGAGAGCAGAGCGGGGTTCTTTGCTTCCACTCAAGATGAATGCCTGTCTCCCCGGGTGCGTCTGGAATGCAACCCCGAGATCCCTGTCGCCCCTGGAGAGGAACATTGGCTTCTGGACACAAGCCTAGATGAATTCCTGGTCCCTGCAAAGCTTTCCTTCGCAACTCGTGGAAATTCCTCTTGCCTGCCTGAATAGGACTTGCCTTCCACCGTGATTGTTCGAGAATCCCGCCGTAACTCGAGAAAAACCACGTGGCTCCCCCGTCATCGCAAGATGAAGCCCTTTCCCGCTACAGCGCCTCAGGAGAAGTCCCACGTTAGGAATTGGAGGTCGAAAGGGCACTTGGCACCCTTGATGCGACCCACAAAGTTCCCCGAAATCCCGGTCTCCCTCGAGAGGAACACTGAGGTTTTTCGGCACCCCCTCCTCTGAGCCCTTTCTCCCCTCCTGATCTGGACAGGAGGGTCGACTCCCCTGCTTTGTCTGGAAGGGGTTCCCGACCTTCCGGTCGCACCTCAGGATGAGGCCGGTCTCACGAAGACATTCCAGACGTGGCCTCGTGGGTGGTTCCACATTCCGTAGGACCCCGATTTCCCGGTCCCCTCTGATAAGAACCCGATGCCCGGACACCTCTCCGAACTCCACCCTGTGAATGAAGTCAACACGAAGGGGCAGTTTTTCAGTGCATCGTTCGGAAAAAACCCAGGTTCCAAATACAGCTCGACGGCCTCTCTCCCCGGGGACATCTCGAGAGGCAAGCGGAGTTCCATGCCTCAACCCAAGACGAGGCCTGACTCTCCTGTCCCCAGTCTGCAGGGACCCTGCGATCGGACTCTGAAATCAGAGGTACCCTGCGGTTCCTGCCTCAACCGGAGATGAGGCCCTCTTCCAATGCACCAAACCCAGTGGAGTCCCGAGAGGCCCCTCCCACTTCCAGTTTCCCTGGCTTCTCAGAGCCACCATGAGAAGCGCCCTGAGGTCACCTGCACAAGTCGAGGGAACCCAGGGTTTCCTGCCTCAACCCGGGAAAGACCTCGAGAGACCTTCTTCAACACGTCTCGAGTCCAGACTACCCTACCATGGCTCGGGAGCAATGACGCGCTCCCCTCGCCACTCGCATGGAGACCCGACTTCCCTGGCGCCCCACGAGAGGCTCACTGACCTCGCCGTCGTACCTCGTGAGAGACCGCACACTGGGGCCGCCGCTCGAGAACAACCCCGAGATTCCCCCGTCATCGAGAGATGAGGGCCTTCGTCTCCTGCATGGCCTAGAGACCAATCTCGCGACCTCTCTCCAAACGCCTCAGGAGGCCTGACTCCCTTGAGTCCACCCAGTGAGCTCCAAGAGATACCCGTCACGATTCGAGAGCAGAGCGGGGTTCTTTGCTTCCACTCGAGATGAATGCCTGTCTCCCCGGGTGCGCCTGGAATGCAACCCCGAGATCCCTGTCGCCCCTGGAGAGGAACATTGGCTTCTGGACACAAGCCTAGATGAGGTCTATTGGCCCTGCAGTCACTCGAGAGCAATCCCCAGCTTTCCTTCGCAACTCGAATGGAAGATTTGACTTGCCTGGGCCAACACAAGAGGCAGCCTGAATTCCCCGAAGTAACTCGAGAATCCCGCCGTAACTCGAGAAAAACCACGTGGCTCCCCCGTCATCGCAAGATGAAGCCCTTTCCCGCTACAGCGCCTCAGGAGAAGTCCCACGTTAGGAATTGGAGGTCGAAAGGGCACTTGGCACCCTTGATGCGACCCACAAAGTTCCCCGAAATCCCGGTCTCCCTCGAGAGGAACACTGAGGTTTTCCGGCATCCCCTCCTCTGAGCCCTTTCTCCCCTCCTGATCTGGACAGGAGGGTCGACTCCCCTGCTTTGTCTGGAAGGGGTTCCCGACCTTCCGGTCGCACCTCAGGATGAGGCCGGTCTCACGAAGACATTCCAGACGTGGCCTCGTGGGTGGTCCCACATTCCGTAGGACCCCGATTTCCCGGTCCCCTCTGGATAAGAACCCGATGCCCGGACACCTCTCCGAACTCCACCCTGTGAATGAAGGCAACACGAAGGGGCAGTTTTTCCGTGCATCGTTCGGAAAAACCCCAGGTTCCAAATGCAGCTCGACAAGCGGCCTCTCTCCCCGGGGACATCTCGAGAGGCAAGCGGAGTTCCATGCCTCAAACCAAGACGAGGCCTGACTCTCCTGTCCCCAGTCTGCAGGGACCCTGCCATCGGAGTCTGAAATCAGAGGTACCCTGCGGTTCCTGCCTCAACTGGAGATGAGGTCCTCTTCCAATGCACCAAACCCAGTGGAGTCCCGAGAGGCCCCTGCCACCTCCAGTTTCCCTGGCTTCTCAGAGCCACCATGAGAAGCCCCCTGAGGTCACCTGCACAAGTCGAGGGAACCCAGGGTTTCCTGCCTCAACCCGGGAAAGACCTCGAGAGACCTTCTTCAACACGTCTCGAGGCCAGATTCCCCTACCATGGCTCGGGAGCAATGACGCGCTCCCCTCGCCACTCGCATGGAGACCCGACTTCCCTGGCGCCCCACGAGAGGCTCACTGACCTCGCCGTCGTACCTCGTGAGAAACCGCACACTGGGGCCGCCGCTCGAGAACAACCCCGAGATTCCCCCGTCATCGAGAGATGAGGGCCTTCGTCTCCTGCATGGCCTAGAGACCAATCTCGCGACCTCTCTCCAAACGCCTCAGGAGGCTTGAATCCCTTGAGTCCACCCAGTGAGCTCCAAGAGATACCCGTCGCGATTCGAGAGCAGAGCGGGGTTCTTTGCTTCCACTCGAGATGAATGCCTGTCTCCCCGGGTGCGTCTGGAATGCAACCCCGAGATCCCTGTCGCCCCTGGAGAGGAACATTGGCTTCTGGACACAAGCCTAGATGAGGTCTATTGGCCCTGCAGTCACTCGAGAGCAATCCCCAGCTTTCCTTCGCAACTCGAATGGAAGATTGGACTTGCCTGGGCCAACACAAGAGGCAGCCTGAATTCCCCGTCGTAACTCGAGAATCCCGCCGTAACTCGAGAAAAACCACGTGGCTCCCCCGTCATCGCAAGATGAAGCCCTTTCCCGCTACAGCGCCTCAGGAGAAGTCCCACGTTAGGAATTGGAGGTCGAAAGGGCACTTGGCACCCTTGATGCGACCCACAAAGTTCCCCGAAATCCCGGTCTCCCTCGAGAGGAACACTGAGGTTTTCCGGCACCCCTCCTCTGAGCCCTTTCTCCCCTCCTGATCTGGACAGGAGGGTCGACTCCCCTGCTTTGTCCGGAAGGGGTTCCCGACCTTCCGGTCGCACCTCAGGATGAGGCCGGTCTCACGAAGACATTCCAGACGTGGCCTCGTGGGTGGTTCCACATTCCGTAGGACCCCGATTTCCCGGTCCCCTCTTGATAAGAACCCGATGCCCGGACACCTCTCCGAACTCCACCCTGTGAATGAAGTCAACACGAAGGGGCAGTTTTTCCGTGCATCGTTCGGAAAAACCCCAGGTTCCAAATACAGCTCGACAAGCGGCCTCTCTCCCCGGGGACATCTCGAGAGGCAAGCGGAGTTCCATGCCTCAACCCAAGACGAGGCCTGACTCTCCTGTCCCCAGTCTGCAGGGACCCTGCGATCGGAGTCTGAAATCAGAGGTACCCTGCGGTTCCTGCCTCAACTGGAGATGAGGCCCTCTTCCAATGCACCAAACCCAGTGGAGTCCCGAGAGGCCCCTCCCAACTCCAGTTTCCCTGGCTTCTCAGAGCCACCATGAGAAGCCCCCTGAGGTCACCTGCACAAGTCGAGGGAACCCAGGGTTTCCTGCCTCAACCCGAGAAAGACCTCGAGAGACCTTCTTCAACACGTCTCGAGGCCAGATTCCCCTACCACGGCTCGGGAGCAATGACGCGCTCCCCCTCGCCACTCGCATGGAGACCCGACTTCCCTGGCGCCCCACGAGAGGCTCACTGACCTCGCCGTCGTACCTCGTGAGAAACCGCACACTGGGGCCGCCGCTCGAGAACAACCCCGAGATTCCCCCGTCATCGAGAGATGAGGGCCTTCGTCTCCTGCATGGCCTAGAGACCAATCTCGCGACCTCTCTCCAAACGCCTCAGGAGGCTTGACTCCCTTGAGTCCACCCAGTGAGCTCCAAGAGATACCCGTCGCGATTCGAGAGCAGAGCGGGGTTCTTTGCTTCCACTCGAGATGAATGCCTGTCTCCCCGGGTGCGTCTGGAATGCAACCCCGAGATCCCTGTCGCCCCTGGAGAGGAACATTGGCTTCTGGACACAAGCCTAGATGAGGTCTATTGGCCCTGCAGTCACTCGAGAGCAATCCCCAGCTTTCCTTCGCAACTCGAATGGAAGATTGGACTTGCCTGGGCCAACACAAGAGGCAGCCTGAATTCCCCGTCGTAACTCGAGAATCCCGCCGTAACTCGAGAAAAACCACGTGGCTCCCCCGTCATCGCAAGATGAAGCCCTTTCCCGCTACAGCGCCTCAGGAGAAGTCCCACGTTAGGAATTGGAGGTCGAAAGGGCACTTGGCACCCTTGATGCGACCCACAAAGTTCCCCGAAATCCTGGTCTCCCTCGAGAGGAACACTGAGGTTTTCCGGCACCCCTCCTCTGAGCCCTTTCTCCCCTCCTGATCTGGACAGGAGGGTCGACTCCCCTGCTTTGTCTGGAAGGGGTTCCCGACCTTCCGGTCGCACCTCAGGATGAGGCCGGTCTCACGAAGACATTCCAGACGTGGCCTCGTGGGTGGTTCCACATTCCGTAGGACCCCGATTTCCCGGTCCCCTCTTGATAAGAACCCGATGCCCGGACACCTCTCCGAACTCCACCCTGTGAATGAAGTCAACACGAAGGGGCAGTTTTTCCGTGCATCGTTCGGAAAAACCCCAGGTTCCAAATACAGCTCGACAAGCGGCCTCTCTCCCCGGGGACATCTCGAGAGGCAAGCGGAGTTCCATGCCTCAACCCAAGACGAGGCCTGACTCTCCTGTCCCCAGTCTGCAGGGACCCTGCGATCGGAGTCTGAAATCAGAGGTACCCTGCGGTTCCTGCCTCAACTGGAGATGAGGCCCTCTTCCAATGCACCAAACCCAGTGGAGTCCCGAGAGGCCCCTCCCACCTCCAGTTTCCCTGGCTTCTCAGAGCCACCATGAGAAGCCCCCTGAGGTCACCTGCACAAGTCGAGGGAACCCAGGGTTTCCTGCCTCAACCCGAGAAAGACCTCGAGAGACCTTCTTCAACACGTCTCGAGGCCAGATTCCCCTACCATGGCTCGGGAGCAATGACGCGCTCCCCTCGCCACTCGCATGGAGACCCGACTTCCCTGGCGCCCCACGAGAGGCTCACTGACCTCGCCGTCGTACCTCGTGAGAAACCGCACACTGGGGCCGCCGCTCGAGAACAACCCCGAGATTCCCCCGTCATCGAGAGATGAGGGCCTTCGTCTCCTGCATGGCCTAGAGACCAATCTCGCGACCTCTCTCCAAACGCCTCAGGAGGCTTGACTCCCTTGAGTCCACCCAGTGAGCTCCAAGAGATACCCGTCGCGACTCGAGAGCAGAGCGGGGTTCTTTGCTTCCACTCGAGATGAATGCCTGTCTCCCCGGGTGCGTCTGGAATGCAACCCCGAGATCCCTGTCGCCCCTGGAGAGGAACATTGGCTTCTGGACACAAGCCTAGATGAGGTCTATTGGCCCTGCAGTCACTCGAGAGCAATCCCCAGCTTTCCTTCGCAACTCGAATGGAAGATTGGACTTGCCTGGGCCAACACAAGAGGCAGCCTGAATTCCCCGTCGTAACTCGAGAATCCCGCCGTAACTCGAGAAAAACCACGTGGCTCCCCCGTCATCGCAAGATGAAGCCCTTTCCCGCTACAGCGCCTCAGGAGAAGTCCCACGTTAGGAATTGGAGGTCGAAAGGGCACTTGGCACCCTTGATGCGACCCACAAAGTTCCCCGAAATCCCGGTCTCCCTCGAGAGGAACACTGAGGTTTTCCGGCACCCCCTCCTCTGAGCCCTTTCTCCCCTCCTGATCTGGACAGGAGGGTCGACTCCCCTGCTTTGTCTGGAAGGGGTTCCCGACCTTCCGGTCGCACCTCAGGATGAGGCCGGTCTCACGAAGACATTCCAGACGTGGCCTCGTGGGTGGTTCCACATTCCGTAGGACCCCGATTTCCCGGTCCCCTCTTGATAAGAACCCGATGCCCGGACACCTCTCCGAACTCCACCCTGTGAATGAAGTCAACACGAAGGGGCAGTTTTTCCGTGCATCGTTCGGAAAAACCCCAGGTTCCAAATACAGCTCGACAAGTGGCCTCTCTCCCCGGGGACATCTCGAGAGGCAAGCGGAGTTCCATGCCTCAACCCAAGACGAGGCCTGACTCTCCTGTCCCCAGTCTGCAGGGACCCTGCGATCGGAGTCTGAAATCAGAGGTACCCTGCGGTTCCTGCCTCAACTGGAGATGAGGCCCTCTTCCAATGCACCAAACCCAGTGGAGTCCCGAGAGGCCCCTCCCACCTCCAGTTTCCCTGGCTTCTCAGAGCCACCATGAGAAGCCCCCTGAGGTCACCTGCACAAGTCGAGGGAACCCAGGGTTTCCTGCCTCAACCCGAGAAAGACCTCGAGAGACCTTCTTCAACACGTCTCGAGGCCAGATTCCCCTACCATGGCTCGGGAGCAGGCGCGCTCCCCCTCGACTCGCACTCGCATGGAGAGCCGCACTGACCTCGCCTCCACTGAGGATCTGCAATGGCTCACTGAGAAACCGACACTGCTGGGAGCCAGTGAGGAACTCCGCCTGACATGGTCATCGAGGAAGGAGGCTCTCCAAACGCAAAGGAGGGATGACTTGAGTCCCCCAGTGAGCTCCAAGAGATACCCCCGAGAGCAGAGCGGGGTTCTTTCTCCTTGAGATTGCACCCTGTCCTCTGAGCTTCTCCGGGGGCTCTGCCCTCCCTGTCGCTGGAGAGGTTGGCTTCTGGACCAGCCTAGATAATTCCTGGGTGTGACAGTGTTTCCTTCAAACTCGAATGGAAGATCCTCTTGCCTGCCTGAATGGGAGCTTTCCGGCCATGTGACTGTTCAGAGCCTCCCAACTCGAGAAAAAGGAGATGTTCTCCCCTGTCCAAAGATGAAGCCCTTTGAAGCTACAGTCGATTAGAAATCCCATTGGTGAATGGAGGTCACTTGTTGGGCCCTTGATGCCCCAAAGTTCCCAAATCCCTTCCCTCTGAGTCCCTGGCAGGTATTGATTAACCCCCTTGGTCTGAGGAGTTTCTTTCCTGTTTGTAACCTGGACCCTCGAGTTAACTCTTTTTCTGGAAGGACCCACCTCACCTTTGCTCTGTAGGAAGGCCACTCTCCTAAGCTTTGTCTGGGGGTGGCTCTGACCAACCACCTTTGAAGGAAATAAGTTTTCTGAAGAAGGTCTTAAGAATCAGGCTTCCGGGCAGAAGATGATGCAAATCACCGAAGCTTTTCCCGTGATCGTTTGCAGGAAGAAACCCCAGGTTCCTGCAACACTCGACCCCTTCCCCCTCTCCTCGGGGCATCTCAGAGGCAAGCGGAGTTCCATGCCTCAACCCAAAGACGGGCCTGATTCCACCCCAACTTGGTCTCACCATGTCGTCTGTCTCTTACCCTCTGGCTGAAGATCAGAGGCCCTCTTCCCACTGAATTTCCTCCCTGAGCCCTCCTCAGTTCTGTTCTCAGAGCCACCATGAACCCCTGTTCATGGAAGCCCCCTGATCTTCGCCTACCCGGGAAAGACCAGAGACCCTGGAACAGCCGAGGCTGGTCCCAGGCCCCTACCATGGCTCGGGAGCAGTGACGCGCTCCCCTCGCCACTCGCATGGAGACCCGACTTCCCTGGCGCCCCACGAGAGGCTCACTGACCTCGCCGTCGTACCTCGTGAGAAACCGCACACTGGGGCCGCCGCTCGAGAACAACCCCGAGATTCCCCCGTCATCGAGAGATGAGGGCCTTCGTCTCCTGCATGGCCTAGAGACCAATCTCGCGACCTCTCTCCAAACGCCTCAGGAGGCTTGACTCCCTTGAGTCCACCCAGTGAGCTCCAAGAGATACCCGTCGCGATCGAGAGCAGAGCGGGGTTCTTTGCTTCCACTCGAGATGAATGCCTGTCTCCCCGGGTGCGTCTGGAATGCAACCCCGAGATCCCTGTCGCCCCTGGAGAGGAACATTGGCTTCTGGACACAAGCCTAGATGAGGTCTATTGGCCCTGCAGTCACTCGAGAGCAATCCCCAGCTTTCCTTCGCAACTCGAATGGAAGATTGGACTTGCCTGGGCCAACACAAGAGGCAGCCTGAATTCCCCGTCGTAACTCGAGAATCCCGCCGTAACTCGAGACAAACCACGTGGCTCCCCCGTCATCGCAAGATGAAGCCCTTTGCCAGCGCCTCAGGAGAAGTCCCACGTTAGGGATTGGAGGTCGAAAGGGCACTTGGCACCCTTGATGCGACCCACAAAGTTCCCCGAAATCCCGGTCTCCCTCGAGAGGAACACTGAGGTTTGCCGGCACCCCCTCCTCTGAGCCCTTTCACCCTCCTGATCTGGACAGGAGGGTCGACTCCCCTGCTTTGTCTGGAAGGGGTTCCCGACCTTCCGGTCGCACCTCAGGGTGAGGCCGGTCTCACGAAGACATTCCAGACGTGGCCTCGTGGGTGGTTCCACATTCCGTAGGACCCCGATTTCCCGGTCCCCTCTTGATAAGAACCCGATGCCCGGACACCTCTCCGAACTCCACCCGGTGAATGCAGTCAACACGAAGGGGCAGTTTTTCCGTGCATCGTTCGGAAAAACCCCAGGTTCCAAATACAGCTCGACAAGTGGCCTCTCTCCCCGGGGACATCTCGAGAGGCAAGCGGAGTTCCATGCCTCAACCCAAGACGAGGCCTGACTCTCCTGTCCCCAGTCTGCAGGGACCCTGCGATCGGAGTCTGAAATCAGAGGTACCCTGCGGTTCCTGCCTCACCTGGAGATGAGGCCCTCTTCCAATGCACCAAACCCAGTGGAGTCCCGAGAGGCCCCTCCCACCTCCAGTTTCCCTGGCTTCTCAGAGCCACCATGAGAAGCCCCTGAGGTCACCTGCACAAGTCGAGGGAACCCAGGGTTTCCTGCCTCAACCCGGAAAGACCTCGAGAGACCTTCTTCAACACGTCTCGAGGCCAGATTCCCCTACCATGGCTCGGGAGCAATGACGCGCTCCCCTCGCCACTCGCATGGAGACCCGACTTCCCTGGCGCCCCACGAGAGGCTCACTGACCTCGCCGTCGTACCTCGTGAGAAACCGCACACTGGGGCCGCCGCTCGAGAACAACCCCGAGATGCCCCCGTCATCGAGAGATGAGGGCCTTCGTCTCCTGCATGGCCTAGAGACCAGTCTCGCGACCTCTCTCCAAACGCCTCAGGAGGCTTGACTCCCTTGAGTCCACCCAGTGAGCTCCAAGAGATGCCCGTCGCGACTCGAGAGCAGAGCGGGGTTCTTTGCTTCCACTCGAGATGAATGCCTGTCTCCCCGGGTGCGTCTGGAATGCAACCCCGAGATCCCTGTCGCCCCTGGAGAGGAACATTGGCTTCTGGACACAAGCCTAGATAAGGTCTATTGGCCCTGCAGTCACTCGAGAGTAATCCCCAGCTTTCCTTCGCAACTCGAATGGAAGATTGGACTTGCCTGGGCCAACACAAGAGGCAGCCTGAATTCCCCGTCGTAACTCGAGAATCCCGCCGTAACTCGAGAAAAACCACGTGGCTCCCCCGTCCTCGCAAGATGAAGCCCTTTCCCGCTACAGCGCCTCAGGAGAAGTCCCACGTTAGGAATTGGAAGTCGAAAGGGCACTTGGCACCCTTGATGCGACCCACAAAGTTCCCCGAAATCCCGGTCTCCCTCGAGAGGAACACTGAGGTTTTCCGGCACCCCTCCTCTGAGCCCTTTCTCCCCTCCTGATCTGGACAGGAGGGTCGACTCCCCTGCTTTATCTGGAAGGGGTTCCCGACCTTCCGGTCGCACCTCAGGATGAGGCCGGTCTCACGAAGACATTCCAGACGTGGCCTCGTGGGTGGTTCCACATTCCGTAGGACCCCGATTTCCCGGTCCCCTCTTGATAAGAACCCGATGCCCGGACACCTCTCCGAACTCCACCCTGTGAATGAAGTCCACACGAAGGGGCAGTTTTTCCATGCATCGTTCGGAAAAACCCCAGGTTCCAAATACAGCTCGACAAGTGGCCTCTCTCCCCGGGGACATCTCGAGAGGCAAGCGGAGTTCCATGCCTCAACCCAAGACGAGGCCTGACTCTCCTGTCCCCAGTCTGCAGGGACCCTGCGATCGGAGTCTGAAATCAGAGGTACCCTGCGGTTCCTGCCTCAACTGGAGATGAGGCCCTCTTCCAATGCACCAAACCCAGTGGAGTCCCGAGAGGCCCCTCCCACCTCCAGTTTCCCTGGCTTCTCAGAGCCACCATGAGAAGCCCCCTGAGGTCACCTGCACAAGTCGAGGGAACCCAGGGTTTCCTGCCTCAACCCGAGAAAGACCTCGAGAGACCTTCTTCAACACGTCTCGAGGCCAGATTCCCCTACTGCCGTGAGCCGGCGCGCTGCCCCTCGCCACTCGCATGGAGCCGACTTCCCTGCGCACCACAGCATCTCACTCAGGACCTCGAATGCTCCTCTGAGAATTCCATCACTGCTGGGAGCCATGAGGAACTCCCCCATGCATGGTCATGAGGAAGGAGGCTCTCAAACGCAAAGGCGGGATCGAGCTTCAGGAGTCCCCCTGGAAATTCTCGAGCAGATACCCCCAAAACCAGAGTCTGCCTACTTTCTGCTTGTGCTTGCACCCCCTCTGACTGAAGGGGATCTGCCGCTCTGAAAAAGGGGATTTGGCTTCCAGTCAGTTAATAATTCCTGGGTGTGACAGTGTTTAACCTGCAAACTCCTTTGGAAATCCCTCTAGCCTGCCTGAATAGGTTTTCCGGCCACAAGTGATTGTTCAGACTCAACTGTGAGAATCAGGAGATGTTCTAAACTGTCTAAATAACACAAATTCTTTTCAGGTAGTTACAAGATTGATTAAATTGTAGGTGAATGGGCACTTGGCAGGCCATTGTTTGCTGCTAAGTTTCCAAATCCCTTACCTGCTGAGTCCCTGAGGTTGTTAGTTAATATAATTGGTCTAAGGAGTGGCTTTAATGTTTGTAACCTGGGACCCTTGAGTTAATTCTGCTTTCTTGTTATAGCCCACCACACCTTTGCTCTGTAGGATGAACTTTATCTAATGCTTTTTGGAGGGTGGCTCCTGACCAACCACCTTTAGAGAAAAATAAGTTTTCTGAAGAAAAGGTCTTAAAATGTTAACAGGCCTCCGGGCCAGAAGATGATGCAAATCACTAAACTTGCATATGATAAGTTGCAGGAGCCTGGTTTGCTGCAAGACTCGGCCTTCCCCCATTATCACTCAGAGCCAGGTATAAAAACTACTTTGAAAAATAAAGTGCGGGCCTTGCCTCACCTGAAACTTGGGTCTCTCCTGTCGTTCCTTCTCTCACCTTCTGATAGGCCCTTTCCAGCCTCCCAGTGATCCAAGGCCTCACTGAGCTTCCTCATTCTATTCCTCATAGATCCTGATTAACATTTAATTAAGCAGGGTTTCCTGATCTTCGCCTACGCCGTCTCTCGAAGACCTTCTTCAACCGGGGCTGATCCCTCCCCCTACCATGGCTCGGGAGCAATGACGCGCTCCCCCTCGCCACTCGCATGGAGACCCGACTTCCCTGGCGCCCCACGAGAGGCTCACTGACCTCGCCGTCGTACCTCGTGAGAAACCGCACACTGGGGCCGCCGCTCGAGAACAACCCCGAGATTCCCCCGTCATCGAGAGATGAGGGCCTTCGTCTCCTGCATGGCCTAGAGACCAATCTCGCGACCTCTCTCCAAACGCCTCAGGAGGCTTGACTCCCTTGAGTCCACCCAGTGAGCTCCAAGAGATACCCGTCGCGACTCGAGAGCAGAGCGGGGTTCTTTGCTTCCACTCGAGATGAATGCCTGTCTCCCCGGGTGCGTCTGGAATGCAACCCCGAGATCCCTGTCGCCCCTGGAGAGGAACATTGGCTTCTGGACACAAGCCTAGATGAGGTCTATTGGCCCTGCAGTCACTCGAGAGCAATCCCCAGCTTTCCTTCGCAACTCGAATGGAAGATTGGACTTGCCTGGGCCAACACAAGAGGCAGCCTGAATTCCCCGTCGTAACTCGAGAATCCCGCCGTAACTCGAGAAAAACCACGTGGCTCCCCCGTCATCGCAAGATGAAGCCCTTTCCCGCTACAGCGCCTCAGGAGAAGTCCCACGTTAGGAATTGGAGGTCGAAAGGGCACTTGGCACCCTTGATGCGACCCACAAAGTTCCCCGAAATCCCGGTCTCCCTCGAGAGGAACACTGAGGTTTTCCGGCACCCCTCCTCTGAGCCCTTTCTCCCTCCTGATCTGGACAGGAGGGTCGACTCCCCTGCTTTGTCTGGAAGGGGTTCCCGACCTTCCGGTCGCACCTCAGGATGAGGCCGGTCTCACGAAGACATTCCAGACGTGGCCTCGTGGGTGGTTCCACATTCCGTAGGACCCCGATTTCCCGGTCCCCTCTTGATAAGAACCCGATGCCCGGACACCTCTCCGAACTCCACCCTGTGAATGAAGTCAACACGAAGGGGCAGTTTTTCCGTGCATCGTTCGGAAAAACCCCAGGTTCCAAATACAGCTCGACAAGTGGCCTCTCTCCCCGGGGACATCTCGAGAGGCAAGCGGAGTTCCATGCCTCAACCCAAGACGAGGCCTGACTCTCCTGTCCCCAGTCTGCAGGGACCCTGCGATCGGAGTCTGAAATCAGAGGTACCCTGCGGTTCCTGCCTCAACTGGAGATGAGGCCCTCTTCCAATGCACCAAACCCAGTGGAGTCCCGAGAGGCCCCTCCCACCTCCAGTTTCCCTGGCTTCTCAGAGCCACCATGAGAAGCCCCCTGAGGTCACCTGCACAAGTCGAGGGAACCCAGGGTTTCCTGCCTCAACCCGAGAAAGACCTCGAGAGACCTTCTTCAACACGTCTCGAGGCCAGATTCCCCTACTGCCGTGAGCCGGCGCCTGCATATTGAGTGCATATTGCATATTGCATATTGAGAGCAGCACTTTCCACAGCATCATCATTCAGGATCTGGAATAGCTCCACTGGAATTCTATCACTGCTGGGAGCCAGTGAGGAACTCCGCCCATGACAAGGTCATGAGGAAGGAGGCTCGGCATACGCAAAGGCGGGATCGAGCTTCAGGAGTCCCCCTGGAAATTCTCGAGCATATACCCCAAAACCAGAGTCTGCCTACTTTCTGCTTGTGCTTGCACCTAAACCTCTGACTTTACGGGGGCTCTCCCCCTACCTCTCTCTGGAGAGTTGGCTTACAGTTCCAGTTAATAATTCCTGGGTGTGACAGTGTTTAACCTACAAACTCCTTTGGAAATCCTCTAGCCTGCCTGAATAGGTTTTTCCGGCCACATGTGATTGTTCAGAGCCTCCCAACTGAGAGGCACCAGATGTTCTCCCCTGTCTAAAGACAAATTCTTTTGAGTAGTTACAAGATTGATTAGAAATTGTATTGGTGAATGGTTTTTCACTTGTTGGGCCATTGTTTGCTGCTAAGTTTCCATATCCCTTACCTGCTGTGTCCCTGGCAGTGTATTGATTAATATAATTGGTGTAAGAGTAGCTTTAATGTTTGTAACCTGGGACCCTTGAGTTAATTCTTTTTCTTGTTATAGCCCACCACACCTTTGCTCTGTCAGGAAGGCCGGTTTATCTAAGACATTCCAGACGTGGCTCGTGGGTGGTTCCACCTTTAGAGAAAAATAAGTTTTCTGAAGAAAAGGTCTTAAAATGTTAACAGGCCTCCGCCAGAAGATGATGCAAATCACCGAAGCTTTTGCATATGATCGTTCAGGAAGAAAGCCTGGTTTGCTGCAAGACTCTACCCCTTCCCCCATTATCCTCTATGCATAACTTAAGGTATAAAAACTACTTTGAAAAATAAAGTGCGGGCCTTGTTCACCTGAAACTTGGTCTCACCATGTCGTTCTTTCTCTTACCTTCTGGCTGAATTATTCAGCCTCTTTCCCCACTGAATTTCCTCACTGAGCTATCCTCATTCCATTACTCTTTAGATCCTTGATTCACATGAATTAAGCAGAGGTTTCCTGATCTTCGCCTACCCGTCTCTCCCTCGAAGACCCTTGATCAACCGGGTCTGGGCCAGGCCCCTACCATGGCTCGGGAGCAATGACGCGCTCCCCTCGCCACTCGCATGGAGACCCGACTTCCCTGGCGCCCCACGAGAGGCTCACTGACCTCGCCGTCGTACCTCGTGAGAAACCGCACACTGGGGCCGCCGCTCGAGAACAACCCCGAGATTCCCCCGTCATCGAGAGATGAGGGCCTTCGTCTCCTGCATGGCCTAGAGACCAATCTCGCGACCTCTCTCCAAACGCCTCAGGAGGCTTGACTCCCTTGAGTCCACCCAGTGAGCTCCAAGAGATACCCGTCGCGACTCGAGAGCAGAGCGGGGTTCTTTGCTTCCACTCGAGATGAATGCCTGTCTCCCCGGGTGCGTCTGGAATGCAACCCCGAGATCCCGGTCGCCCCTGGAGAGGAACATTGGCTTCTGGACACAAGCCTAGATGAGGTCTATTGGCCCTGCAGTCACTCGAGAGCAATCCCCAGCTTTCCTTCGCAACTCGAATGGAAGATTGGACTTGCCTGGGCCAACACAAGAGGCAGCCTGAATTCCCCGTCGTAACTCGAGAATCCCGCCGTAACTCGAGAAAAACCACGTGGCTCCCCCGTCATCGCAAGATGAAGCCCTTTCCCGCTACAGCGCCTCAGGAGAAGTCCCACGTTAGGAATTGGAGGTCGAAAGGGCACTTGGCACCCTTGATGCGACCCACAAAGTTCCCCGAAATCCCGGTCTCCCTCGAGAGGAACACTGAGGTTTTCCGGCACCCCCTCCTCTGAGCCCTTTCTCCCCTCCTGATCTGGACAGGAGGGTCGACTCCCCTGCTTTGTCTGGAAGGGGTTCCCGACCTTCCGGTCGCACCTCAGGATGAGGCCGGTCTCACGAAGACATTCCAGACGTGGCCTCGTGGGTGGTTCCACATTCCGTAGGACCCCGATTTCCCGGTCCCCTCTTGATAAGAACCCGATGCCCGGACACCTCTCCGAACTCCACCCTGTGAATGAAGTCAACACGAAGGGGCAGTTTTTCCCGTGCATCGTTCGGAAAAACCCCAGGTTCCAAATACAGCTCGACAAGTGGCCTCTCTCCCCGGGGACATCTCGAGAGGCAAGCGGAGTTCCATGCCTCAACCCAAGACGAGGCCTGACTCTCCTGTCCCCAGTCTGCAGGGACCCTGCGATCGGAGTCTGAAATCAGAGGTACCCTGCGGTTCCTGCCTCAACTGGAGATGAGGCCCTCTTCCAATGCACCAAACCCAGTGGAGTCCCGAGAGGCCCCTCCCACCTCCAGTTTCCCTGGCTTCTCAGAGCCACCATGAGAAGCCCCCTGAGGTCACCTGCACAAGTCGAGGGAACCCAGGGTTTCCTGCCTCAACCCGAGAAAGACCTCGAGAGACCTTCTTCAACACGTCTCGAGGCCAGATTCCCCTACCATGGCTCGGGAGCAATGACGCGCTCCCCTCGCCACTCGCATGGAGACCCGACTTCCCTGGCGCCCCACGAGAGGCTCACTGACCTCGCCGTCGTACCTCGTGAGAAACCGCACACTGGGGCCGCCGCTCGAGAACAACCCCGAGATTCCCCCGTCATCGAGAGATGAGGGCCTTCGTCTCCTGCATGGCCTCGAGACCAATCTCGCGACCTCTCTCCAAACGCCTCAGGAGGCTTGACTCCCTTGAGTCCACCCAGTGAGCTCCAAGAGATACCCGTCGCGACTCGAGAGCAGAGCGGGGTTCTTTGCTTCCACTCGAGATGAATGCCTGTCTCCCCGGGTGCGTCTGGAATGCAACCCCGAGATCCCTGTCGCCCCTGGAGAGGAACATTGGCTTCTGGACACAAGCCTAGATGAGGTCTATTGGCCCTGCAGTCACTCGAGAGCAATCCCCAGCTTTCCTTCGCAACTCGAATGGAAGATTGGACTTGCCTGGGCCAACACAAGAGGCAGCCTGAATTCCCCGTCGTAACTCGAGAATCCCGCCGTAACTCGAGAAAAACCACGTGGCTCCCCCGTCATCGCAAGATGAAGCCCTTTCCCGCTACAGCGCCTCAGGAGAAGTCCCACGTTAGGAATTGGAGGTCGAAAGGGCACTTGGCACCCTTGATGCGACCCACAAAGTTCCCCGAAATCCCGGTCTCCCTCGAGAGGAACACTGAGGTTTTCCGGCACCCCCTCCTCTGAGCCCTTTCTCCCCTCCTGATCTGGACAGGAGGGTCGACTCCCCTGCTTTGTCTGGAAGGGGTTCCCGACCTTCCGGTCGCACCTCAGGATGAGGCCGGTCTCACGAAGACATTCCAGACGTGGCCTCGTGGGTGGTTCCACATTCCGTAGGACCCCGATTTCCCGGTCCCCTCTTGATAAGAACCCGATGCCCGGACACCTCTCCGAACTCCACCCTGTGAATGAAGTCAACACGAAGGGGCAGTTTTTCCCGTGCATCGTTCGGAAAAACCCCAGGTTCCAAATACAGCTCGACAAGTGGCCTCTCTCCCCGGGGACATCTCGAGAGGCAAGCGGAGTTCCATGCCTCAACCCAAGACGAGGCCTGACTCTCCTGTCCCCAGTCTGCAGGGACCCTGCGATCGGAGTCTGAAATCAGAGGTACCCTGCGGTTCCTGCCTCAACTGGAGATGAGGCCCTCTTCCAATGCACCAAACCCAGTGGAGTCCCGAGAGGCCCCTCCCACCTCCAGTTTCCCTGGCTTCTCAGAGCCACCATGAGAAGCCCCCTGAGGTCACCTGCACAAGTCGAGGGAACCCAGGGTTTCCTGCCTCAACCCGAGAAAGACCTCGAGAGACCTTCTTCAACACGTCTCGAGGCCAGATTCCCCTACTGCCGTGAGCCGGCATATTGCATATTGAGTGCATTGCATATTGAGTGCAGCACTTTCCACAGCATCATCTTTCAGGATCTGGAATGGCTCCACTGGAATTCTATCACTGCTGGGAGCCAGTGAGGAACTCCGCCCATGACAAGGTCATGAGGAAGGAGGCTCGGCATACGCAAAGGCGGGATCGAGCTTCAGGAGTCCCCCTGGAAATTCTCGAGAGATACCCCCAAAACCAGAGTCTGCCTACTTTCTGCTTGTGCTTGCACCTAAACCTCTGACTTCCGGGGGGCTCTCCCAGATCCCTCTGGAGATTGGCTTCAGGACCAGTTAATAATTCCTGGGTGTGACAGTGTTTAACCTACAAACTCCTTTGGAAATCCTCTAGCCTGCCTGAATAGGTTTTTCCGGCCACATGTGATTGTTCAGAGCCTCCCAACTGTGAGAGGCAGGAGATGTTCTAAACTGTCTAAACACAAATTCTTTTGAGTAGTTACAAGATTGATTAGAAATTGTATTGGTGAATGGTTTTTCACTTGTTGGGCCATTGTTTGCTGCTAAGTTTCCATATCCCTTACCTGCTGTGTCCCTGGCAGTGTATTGATTAATATAATTGGTGTAAGTAGTAGCTTTAATGTTTGTAACCTGGGACCCTTGAGTTAATTCTTTTTCTTGTTATAGCCCACCACACCTTTGCTCTGTAGGAATGCAACTTTATCTAATGCTTTCCAGGAGGGTGGCTCCTGACCAACCACCTTTAGAGAAAAATAAGTTTTCTGAAGAAAAGGTCTTAAAATGTTAACAGGCCTCCGGGCCAGAAGATGATGCAAATCACCTAAGCTTTTGCATATGATAAGTTTGCAGGAAGAAAGCCTGGTTTGCTGCAAGACTCTACCCCTTCCCCCATTATCCTCTATGCATAACTTAAGGTATAAAAACTACTTTGAAAAATAAAGTGCGGGCCTTGTTCACCGAAACTTGGTCTCACCATGTCGTTCTTTCTCTTACCTTCTGGCTGAATTATTCAGCCTCTTTTCCACTGAATTTCCTCACTGAGCCCTCCCATTCCATTTCCCTAGATCCTTAATTAACATTTAATTAAGCAGTGGTTTCCTGACTTCGCCTACCCGTCTCCTCGAAGACCCTGGATCAGCCGGGGCTGGTCCAGGCCCCTACCATGGCTCGGGAGCAATGACGCGCTCCCCTCGCCACTCGCATGGAGACCCGACTTCCCTGGCGCCCCACGAGAGGCTCACTGACCTCGCCGTCGTACCTCGTGAGAAACCGCACACTGGGGCCGCCGCTCGAGAACAACCCCGAGATTCCCCCGTCATCGAGAGATGAGGGCCTTCGTCTCCTGCATGGCCTAGAGACCAATCTCGCGACCTCTCTCCAAACGCCTCAGGAGGCTTGACTCCCTTGAGTCCACCCAGTGAGCTCCAAGAGATACCCGTCGCGACTCGAGAGCAGAGCGGGGTTCTTTGCTTCCACTCGAGATGAATGCCTGTCTCCCCGGGTGCGTCTGGAATGCAACCCCGAGATCCCTGTCGCCCCTGGAGAGGAACATTGGCTTCTGGACACAAGCCTAGATGAGGTCTATTGGCCCTGCAGTCACTCGAGAGCAATCCCCAGCTTTCCTTCGCAACTCGAATGGAAGATTGGACTTGCCTGGGCCAACACAAGAGGCAGCCTGAATTCCCCGTCGTAACTCGAGAATCCCGCCGTAACTCGAGAAAAACCACGTGGCTCCCCCGTCATCGCAAGATGAAGCCCTTTCCCGCTACAGCGCCTCAGGAGAAGTCCCACGTTAGGAATTGGAGGTCGAAAGGGCACTTGGCACCCTTGATGCGACCCACAAAGTTCCCCGAAATCCCGGTCTCCCTCGAGAGGAACACTGAGGTTTTCCGGCACCCCTCCTCTGAGCCCTTTCTCCCCTCCTGATCTGGACAGGAGGGTCGACTCCCCTGCTTTGTCTGGAAGGGGTTCCCGACCTTCCGGTCGCACCTCAGGATGAGGCCGGTCTCACGAAGACATTCCAGACGTGGCCTCGTGGGTGGTTCCACATTCCGTAGGACCCCGATTTCCCGGTCCCCTCTTGATAAGAACCCGATGCCCGGACACCTCTCCGAACTCCACCCTGTGAATGAAGTCAACACGAAGGGGCAGTTTTTCCCGTGCATCGTTCGGAAAAACCCCAGGTTCCAAATACAGCTCGACAAGTGGCCTCTCTCCCCGGGGACATCTCGAGAGGCAAGCGGAGTTCCATGCCTCAACCCAAGACGAGGCCTGACTCTCCTGTCCCCAGTCTGCAGGGACCCTGCGATCGGAGTCTGAAATCAGAGGTACCCTGCGGTTCCTGCCTCAACTGGAGATGAGGCCCTCTTCCAATGCACCAAACCCAGTGGAGTCCCGAGAGGCCCCTCCCACCTCCAGTTTCCCTGGCTTCTCAGAGCCACCATGAGAAGCCCCCTGAGGTCACCTGCACAAGTCGAGGGAACCCAGGGTTTCCTGCCTCAACCCGAGAAAGACCTCGAGAGACCTTCTTCAACACGTCTCGAGGCCAGATTCCCCTACCATGGCTCGGGAGCAATGACGCGCTCCCCTCGCCACTCGCATGGAGACCCGACTTCCCTGGCGCCCCACGAGAGGCTCACTGACCTCGCCGTCGTACCTCGTGAGAAACCGCACACTGGGGCCGCCGCTCGAGAACAACCCCGAGATTCCCCCGTCATCGAGAGATGAGGGCCTTCGTCTCCTGCATGGCCTAGAGACCAATCTCGCGACCTCTCTCCAAACGCCTCAGGAGGCTTGACTCCCTTGAGTCCACCCAGTGAGCTCCAAGAGATACCCGTCGCGACTCGAGAGCAGAGCGGGGTTCTTTGCTTCCACTCGAGATGAATGCCTGTCTCCCCGGGTGCGTCTGGAATGCAACCCCGAGATCCCTGTCGCCCCTGGAGAGGAACATTGGCTTCTGGACACAAGCCTAGATGAGGTCTATTGGCCCTGCAGTCACTCGAGAGCAATCCCCAGCTTTCCTTCGCAACTCGAATGGAAGATTGGACTTGCCTGGGCCAACACAAGAGGCAGCCTGAATTCCCCGTCGTAACTCGAGAATCCCGCCGTAACTCGAGAAAAACCACGTGGCTCCCCCGTCATCGCAAGATGAAGCCCTTTCCCGCTACAGCGCCTCAGGAGAAGTCCCACGTTAGGAATTGGAGGTCGAAAGGGCACTTGGCACCCTTGATGCGACCCACAAAGTTCCCCGAAATCCCGGTCTCCCTCGAGAGGAACACTGAGGTTTTCCGGCACCCCTCCTCTGAGCCCTTTCTCCCCTCCTGATCTGGACAGGAGGGTCGACTCCCCTGCTTTGTCTGGAAGGGGTTCCCGACCTTCCGGTCGCACCTCAGGATGAGGCCGGTCTCACGAAGACATTCCAGACGTGGCCTCGTGGGTGGTTCCACATTCCGTAGGACCCCGATTTCCCGGTCCCCTCTTGATAAGAACCCGATGCCCGGACACCTCTCCGAACTCCACCCTGTGAATGAAGTCAACACGAAGGGGCAGTTTTTCCCGTGCATCGTTCGGAAAAACCCCAGGTTCCAAATACAGCTCGACAAGTGGCCTCTCTCCCCGGGGACATCTCGAGAGGCAAGCGGAGTTCCATGCCTCAACCCAAGACGAGGCCTGACTCTCCTGTCCCCAGTCTGCAGGGACCCTGCGATCGGAGTCTGAAATCAGAGGTACCCTGCGGTTCCTGCCTCACCTGGAGATGAGGCCCTCTTCCAATGCACCAAACCCAGTGGAGTCCCGAGAGGCCCCTCCCACCTCCAGTTTCCCTGGCTTCTCAGAGCCACCATGAGAAGCCCCCTGAGGTCACCTGCACAAGTCGAGGGAACCCAGGGTTTCCTGCCTCAACCCGAGAAAGACCTCGAGAGACCTTCTTCAGCACGTCTCGAGGCCAGATTCCCCTACATGGCTCGGGAGCCGGCAGCAATGGAGACCCGACTTCCCTGGCGCCCACGAGGCTCACTGACCTCGCCGTCGTCCTTCAGGAACTGCAATGGCTCCGCTGAGAACCTACCCTGCTGGGAGCCAGTGAGGAACTTCGCCCTGCATGGCCTGAGGAAGGACCTCTCTCCAAACGCCTCAGGAGGCTTGACTCCTTGAGTCCACCCAGTGAGCTCCAAGAGATACCCTCGAGAGCAGAGCGGGGTTCTTTGCTTCCACTCGAGATGAATGCCTGTCTCCGGGTGCGTCTGGAATGCAACCCCGAGATCCCTGTCGCCCCTGGAGAGGAACATTGGCTTCTGGACACAAGCCTAGATGATTCCTGGGTGTGACAGTGTTTCCTTCAAACTCGAATGGAAGATGGACTTGCCTGCCAACAAAGAGGCAGCCTGCCACCGATAGTAACTCGAGAATCCAAACTCGAGAAAAACCAGTGTTCTCCCCTGTCTCGCAAGATGAAGCCCTTTCCGTAGCTACAAGAAGTCATTAGAAATTGGAGGTCGAAAGGGCACTTGGCACCCTTGATGCGACCCACAAAGTTCCCAAATCCGTCTCCCTCGGAAGACCCTGAGGTTTTCCGGCACCCCCTCCTCTGAGCCCTTTCTCCTCCTGATCTGGACAGGAGAGTCGGCTCTTTGTCTTGGAGGGGTCCCACCTTCCGGTCGCACCTCAGGATGAGGCCGGTCTCACGAAGACATTCCAGACGTGGCCTCGTGGGTGGTTCCACATTCCGTAGGACCCCGATTTTCCGGTCCCCTCTTGAAACGATGCCCGGACACCTCCCGAACTCCACCCGTGAATGCAAGTCACACGAAGCTTTTTCCGTGCATCGTTCGGAAAAACCCCAGGTTCCAAATACAGCTCGACAAGGGCCTCTCTCCCCGGACATCTCGAGAGGCAAGCGGAGTTCCTGAAAACCCAAGACGGGCCTGTCTCCTGTCCCTGGTCTCACCCTGTCGTTCTGAAATCTTACCTTCCTGCCTCAACTGGAGATGAGGCCCTCTTCCAATGCACCACCCAGTGGAGTCCCGAGAGGCCCCTCCCACCTCCAGTTTCTGGCTTCTCAGAGCCACCATGAACCCCTGAGGTCAGCAGTCCAGGGTTTCCTGCCTCAACCCGGGAAGACCTCGAGAGACCTTCTTCAACACGTCTCGAGGCCAGATTCCCCTACCATGGCTCGGGAGCAATGACGCGCTCCCCTCGCCACTCGCATGGAGACCCGACTTCCCTGGCGCCCCACGAGAGGCTCACTGACCTCGCCGTCGTACCTCGTGAGAAACCGCACACTGGGGCCGCCGCTCGAGAACAACCCCGAGATTCCCCCGTCATCGAGAGATGAGGGCCTTCGTCTCCTGCATGGCCTAGAGACCAATCTCGCGACCTCTCTCCAAACGCCTCAGGAGGCTTGACTCCCTTGAGTCCACCCAGTGAGCTCCAAGAGATACCCGTCGCGACTCGAGAGCAGAGCGGGGTTCTTTGCTTCCACTCGAGATGAATGCCTGTCTCCCCGGGTGCGTCTGGAATGCAACCCCGAGATCCCTGTCGCCCCTGGAGAGGAACATTGGCTTCTGGACACAAGCCTAGATGAGGTCTATTGGCCCTGCAGTCACTCGAGAGCAATCCCCAGCTTTCCTTCGCAACTCGAATGGAAGATTGGACTTGCCTGGGCCAACACAAGAGGCAGCCTGAATTCCCCGTCGTAACTCGAGAATCCCGCCGTAACTCGAGAAAAACCACGTGGCTCCCCCGTCATCGCAAGATGAAGCCCTTTCCCGCTACAGCGCCTCAGGAGAAGTCCCACGTTAGGAATTGGAGGTCGAAAGGGCACTTGGCACCCTTGATGCGACCCACAAAGTTCCCCGAAATCCCGGTCTCCCTCGAGAGGAACACTGAGGTTTTCCGGCACCCCTCCTCTGAGCCCTTTCTCCCCTCCTGATCTGGACAGGAGGGTCGACTCCCCTGCTTTGTCTGGAAGGGGTTCCCGACCTTCCGGTCGCACCTCAGGATGAGGCCGGTCTCACGAAGACATTCCAGACGTGGCCTCGTGGGTGGTTCCACATTCCGTAGGACCCCGATTTCCCGGTCCCCTCTTGATAAGAACCCGATGCCCGGACACCTCTCCGAACTCCACCCTGTGAATGAAGTCAACACGAAGGGGCAGTTTTTCCCGTGCATCGTTCGGGAAAAACCCCAGGTTCCAAATACAGCTCGACAAGTGGCCTCTCTCCCCGGGGACATCTCGAGAGGCAAGCGGAGTTCCATGCCTCAACCCAAGACGAGGCCTGACTCTCCTGTCCCCAGTCTGCAGGGACCCTGCGATCGGAGTCTGAAATCAGAGGTACCCTGCGGTTCCTGCCTCAACTGGAGATGAGGCCCTCTTCCAATGCACCAAACCCAGTGGAGTCCCGAGAGGCCCCTCCCACCTCCAGTTTCCCTGGCTTCTCAGAGCCACCATGAGAAGCCCCCTGAGGTCACCTGCACAAGTCGAGGGAACCCAGGGTTTCCTGCCTCAACCCGAGAAAGACCTCGAGAGACCTTCTTCAACACGTCTCGAGGCCAGATTCCCCTACCATGGCTCGGGAGCAATGACGCGCTCCCCTCGCCACTCGCATGGAGACCCGACTTCCCTGGCGCCCCACGAGAGGCTCACTGACCTCGCCGTCGTACCTCGTGAGAAACCGCACACTGGGGCCGCCGCTCGAGAACAACCCCGAGATTCCCCCGTCATCGAGAGATGAGGGCCTTCGTCTCCTGCATGGCCTAGAGACCAATCTCGCGACCTCTCTCCAAACGCCTCAGGAGGCTTGACTCCCTTGAGTCCACCCAGTGAGCTCCAAGAGATACCCGTCGCGACTCGAGAGCAGAGCGGGGTTCTTTGCTTCCACTCGAGATGAATGCCTGTCTCCCCGGGTGCGTCTGGAATGCAACCCCGAGATCCCTGTCGCCCCTGGAGAGGAACATTGGCTTCTGGACACAAGCCTAGATGAGGTCTATTGGCCCTGCAGTCACTCGAGAGCAATCCCCAGCTTTCCTTCGCAACTCGAATGGAAGATTGGACTTGCCTGGGCCAACACAAGAGGCAGCCTGAATTCCCCGTCGTAACTCGAGAATCCCGCCGTAACTCGAGAAAAACCACGTGGCTCCCCCGTCATCGCAAGATGAAGCCCTTTCCCGCTACAGCGCCTCAGGAGAAGTCCCACGTTAGGAATTGGAGGTCGAAAGGGCACTTGGCACCCTTGATGCGACCCACAAAGTTCCCCGAAATCCCGGTCTCCCTCGAGAGGAACACTGAGGTTTTCCGGCACCCCTCCTCTGAGCCCTTTCTCCCCTCCTGATCTGGACAGGAGGGTCGACTCCCCTGCTTTGTCTGGAAGGGGTTCCCGACCTTCCGGTCGCACCTCAGGATGAGGCCGGTCTCACGAAGACATTCCAGACGTGGCCTCGTGGGTGGTTCCACATTCCGTAGGACCCCGATTTCCCGGTCCCCTCTTGATAAGAACCCGATGCCCGGACACCTCTCCGAACTCCACCCTGTGAATGAAGTCAACACGAAGGGGCAGTTTTTCCCGTGCATCGTTCGGAAAAACCCCAGGTTCCAAATACAGCTCGACAAGTGGCCTCTCTCCCCGGGGACATCTCGAGAGGCAAGCGGAGTTCCATGCCTCAACCCAAGACGAGGCCTGACTCTCCTGTCCCCAGTCTGCAGGGACCCTGCGATCGGAGTCTGAAATCAGAGGTACCCTGCGGTTCCTGCCTCAACTGGAGATGAGGCCCTCTTCCAATGCACCAAACCCAGTGGAGTCCCGAGAGGCCCCTCCCACCTCCAGTTTCCCTGGCTTCTCAGAGCCACCATGAGAAGCCCCCTGAGGTCACCTGCACAAGTCGAGGGAACCCAGGGTTTCCTGCCTCAACCCGAGAAAGACCTCGAGAGACCTTCTTCAACACGTCTCGAGGCCAGATTCCCCTACCATGGCTCGGGAGCAATGACGCGCTCCCCTCGCCACTCGCATGGAGACCCGACTTCCCTGGCGCCCCACGAGAGGCTCACTGACCTCGCCGTCGTACCTCGTGAGAAACCGCACACTGGGGCCGCCGCTCGAGAACAACCCCGAGATTCCCCCGTCATCGAGAGATGAGGGCCTTCGTCTCCTGCATGGCCTAGAGACCAATCTCGCGACCTCTCTCCAAACGCCTCAGGAGGCTTGACTCCCTTGAGTCCACCCAGTGAGCTCCAAGAGATACCCGTCGCGATTCGAGAGCAGAGCGGGGTTCTTTGCTTCCACTCGAGATGAATGCCTGTCTCCCCGGGTGCGTCTGGAATGCAACCCCGAGATCCCTGTCGCCCCTGGAGAGGAACATTGGCTTCTGGACACAAGCCTAGATGAGGTCTATTGGCCCTGCAGTCACTCGAGAGCAATCCCCAGCTTTCCTTCGCAACTCGAATGGAAGATTGGACTTGCCTGGGCCAACACAAGAGGCAGCCTGAATTCCCCGTCGTAACTCGAGAATCCCGCCGTAACTCGAGAAAAACCACGTGGCTCCCCCGTCATCGCAAGATGAAGCCCTTTCCCGCTACAGCGCCTCAGGAGAAGTCCCACGTTAGGAATTGGAGGTCGAAAGGGCACTTGGCACCCTTGATGCGACCCACAAAGTTCCCCGAAATCCCGGTCTCCCTCGAGAGGAACACTGAGGTTTTCCGGCACCCCTCCTCTGAGCCCTTTCTCCCCTCCTGATCTGGACAGGAGGGTCGACTCCCCTGCTTTGTCTGGAAGGGGTTCCCGACCTTCCGGTCGCACCTCAGGATGAGGCCGGTCTCACGAAGACATTCCAGACGTGGCCTCGTGGGTGGTTCCACATTCCGTAGGACCCCGATTTCCCGGTCCCCTCTTGATAAGAACCCGATGCCCGGACACCTCTCCGAACTCCACCCTGTGAATGAAGTCAACACGAAGGGGCAGTTTTTCCCGTGCATCGTTCGGAAAAACCCCAGGTTCCAAATACAGCTCGACAAGTGGCCTCTCTCCCCGGGGACATCTCGAGAGGCAAGCGGAGTTCCATGCCTCAACCCAAGACGAGGCCTGACTCTCCTGTCCCCAGTCTGCAGGGACCCTGCGATCGGAGTCTGAAATCAGAGGTACCCTGCGGTTCCTGCCTCAACTGGAGATGAGGCCCTCTTCCAATGCACCAAACCCAGTGGAGTCCCGAGAGGCCCCTCCCACCTCCAGTTTCCCTGGCTTCTCAGAGCCACCATGAGAAGCCCCCTGAGGTCACCTGCACAAGTCGAGGGAACCCAAGGTTTCCTGCCTCAACCCGGGAAAGACCTCGAGAGACCTTCTTCAACACGTCTCGAGGCCAGATTCCCCTACCATGTCCGGGAGCAATGACGCGCTCCCCCTCGCCACTCGCTTGGAGACCCGACTTCCCTGGCGCCCCACGAGAGGCTTCACTGACCTCGCCGTCGTACCTCGTGAGAAACCGCACACTGGGGCCGCCGCTCGAGAACAACCCCTGCTCGGGAGATGAGGGCCTTCGTCTCCTGCATGGCCTAGAGACCAATCTCGCGACCTCTCTCCAAACGCCTCAGGAGGCTTGACTCCCTTGAGTCCACCCAGTGAGCTCCAAGAGATACCCCGCGACTCGAGAGCAGAGCGGGGTTCTGCTTCCACTCGAGATGAATGCCTGTCTCCCCGGGTGGCTCTGCAACCCCGATCCCTGTCGCCCCTGGAGAGGAACATTGGCTTCTGGACACAAGCCTAGATGATTCCTGCAGTCACTCGAGAGCAGTGTTTCCTTCGCAACTCGAATGGAAGATTGGACTTGCCTGCCACAAGAGGAGTTGAATTCCCCGTCGTAACTCAGAATCCGCCGTAACTCGAGAAAAACCACGTGGCTCCCCCGTCTCGCAAGATGAAGCCCTTTCCCGCTACAGCGCCTCAGGAGAAGTCCCATTAGAAATTGGAGGTCGAAAGGGCACTTGGCACCCTTGATGCGACCCACAAAGTTCCCCGAAATCCCGGTCTCCCTCGAGAGGAACACTGAGGTTTTCCGGCACCCCCTCCTCTGAGCCCTTTCTCCCCTCCTGATCTGGACAGGAGGGTCGACTCCCCTGCTTTGTCTGGAAGGGGTTCCCGACCTTCCGGTCGTCAGGATGAGGCCGGTCTCACGAAGACATTCCAGACGTGGCCTCGTGGGTGGTTCCACATTCCGTAGGACCCCGATTTCCCGGTCCCCTCTTAAAATGATGCCCGGACCTCCGGCTCCACCCGTGAATGCAAGTCAACACGAAGCTTTTGCCGTGATCGTTCGGAAAAACCCCAGGTTCCAATAAGCTCGACCCCTTCCCCGGGGACCTCGAGAGGCAAACTTAAGGCCTAAAAACTGACTCTGAAAAACCCAGTGCAGGGCCTTGTTCAGTCTGAAACTTGGTCTCACCTGTCGTTCCTGCCTTACCCTGGCTGAAGATTCCCTCTTCCAATGCACAAAAGTCCTCCCTGAGGCCCCTCCCACCTCCAGTTTCCCTTTCTCCCCCTGAGGTCACCTGAGGAACCCAGGGTTTCCTGCCTCAACCCGAAGACCTCGAGAGACCTTCTTCAACACGTCTCGAGGCCAGATTCCCCTACCATGGCTCGGGAGCAATGACGCGCTCCCCCTCGCCACTCGCATGGAGACCCGACTTCCCTGGCGCCCCACGAGAGGCTCACTGACCTCGCCGTCGTACCTCGTGAGAAACCGCACACTGGGGCCGCCGCTCGAGAACAACCCCGAGATTCCCCCGTCATCGAGAGATGAGGGCCTTCGTCTCCTGCATGGCCTAGAGACCAATCTCGCGACCTCTCTCCAAACGCCTCAGGAGGCTTGACTCCCTAGAGTCCACCCAGTGAGCTCCAAGAGATACCCGTCGCGACTCGAGAGCAGAGCGGGGTTCTTTGCTTCCACTCGAGATGAATGCCTGTCTCCCCGGGTGCGTCTGGAATGCAACCCCGAGATCCCTGTCGCCCCTGGAGAGGAACATTGGCTTCTGGACACAAGCCTAGATGAGGTCTATTGGCCCTGCAGTCACTCGAGAGCAATCCCCAGCTTTCCTTCGCAACTCGAATGGAAGATTGGACTTGCCTGGGCCAACACAAGAGGCAGCCTGAATTCCCCGTCGTAACTCGAGAATCCCGCCGTAACTCGAGAAAAACCACGTGGCTCCCCCGTCATCGCAAGATGAAGCCCTTTCCCGCTACAGCGCCTCAGGAGAAGTCCCACGTTAGGAATTGGAGGTCGAAAGGGCACTTGGCACCCTTGATGCGACCCACAAAGTTCCCCGAAATCCCGGTCTCCCTCGAGAGGAACACTGAGGTTTTCCGGCACCCCCTCCTCTGAGCCCTTTCTCCCCTCCTGATCTGGACAGGAGGGTCGACTCCCCTGCTTTGTCTGGAAGGGGTTCCCGACCTTCCGGTCGCACCTCAGGATGAGGCCGGTCTCACGAAGACATTCCAGACGTGGCCTCGTGGGTGGTTCCACATTCCGTAGGACCCCGATTTCCCGGTCCCCTCTTGATAAGAACCCGATGCCCGGACACCTCTCCGAACTCCACCCTGTGAATGAAGTCAACACGAAGGGGCAGTTTTTCCGTGCATCGTTCGGAAAAACCCCAGGTTCCAAATACAGCTCGACAAGTGGCCTCTCTCCCCGGGGACATCTCGAGAGGCAAGCGGAGTTCCATGCCTCAACCCAAGACGAGGCCTGACTCTCCTGTCCCCAGTCTGCAGGGACCCTGCGATCGGAGTCTGAAATCAGAGGTACCCTGCGGTTCCTGCCTCAACTGGAGATGAGGCCCTCTTCCAATGCACCAAACCCAGTGGAGTCCCGAGAGGCCCCTCCCACCTCCAGTTTCCCTGGCTTCTCAGAGCCACCATGAGAAGCCCCCTGAGGTCACCTGCACAAGTCGAGGGAACCCAGGGTTTCCTGCCTCAACCCGAGAAAGACCTCGAGAGACCTTCTTCAACACGTCTCGAGGCCAGATTCCCCTACCATGGCTCGGGAGCAATGACGCGCTCCCCCTCGCCACTCGCATGGAGACCCGACTTCCCTGGCGCCCCACGAGAGGCTCACTGACCTCGCCGTCGTACCTCGTGAGAAACCGCACACTGGGGCCGCCGCTCGAGAACAACCCCGAGATTCCCCCGTCATCGAGAGATGAGGGCCTTCGTCTCCTGCATGGCCTAGAGACCAATCTCGCGACCTCTCTCCAAACGCCTCAGGAGGCTTGACTCCCTTGAGTCCACCCAGTGAGCTCCAAGAGATACCCGTCGCGATTCGAGAGCAGAGCGGGGTTCTTTGCTTCCACTCGAGATGAATGCCTGTCTCCCCGGGTGCGTCTGGAATGCAACCCCGAGATCCCTGTCGCCCCTGGAGAGGAACATTGGCTTCTGGACACAAGCCTAGATGAGGTCTATTGGCCCTGCAGTCACTCGAGAGCAATCCCCAGCTTTCCTTCGCAACTCGAATGGAAGATTGGACTTGCCTGGGCCAACACAAGAGGCAGCCTGAATTCCCCGTCGTAACTCGAGAATCCCGCCGTAACTCGAGAAAAACCACGTGGCTCCCCCGTCATCGCAAGATGAAGCCCTTTCCCGCTACAGCGCCTCAGGAGAAGTCCCACGTTAGGAATTGGAGGTCGAAAGGGCACTTGGCACCCTTGATGCGACCCACAAAGTTCCCCGAAATCCCGGTCTCCCTCGAGAGGAACACTGAGGTTTTCCGGCACCCCCTCCTCTGAGCCCTTTCTCCCCTCCTGATCTGGACAGGAGGGTCGACTCCCCTGCTTTGTCTGGAAGGGGTTCCCGACCTTCCGGTCGCACCTCAGGATGAGGCCGGTCTCACGAAGACATTCCAGACGTGGCCTCGTGGGTGGTTCCACATTCCGTAGGACCCCGATTTCCCGGTCCCCTCTTGATAAGAACCCGATGCCCGGACACCTCTCCGAACTCCACCCTGTGAATGAAGTCAACACGAAGGGGCAGTTTTTCCGTGCATCGTTCGGAAAAACCCCAGGTTCCAAATACAGCTCGACAAGCGGCCTCTCTCCCCGGGGACATCTCGAGAGGCAAGCGGAGTTCCATGCCTCAACCCAAGACGAGGCCTGACTCTCCTGTCCCCAGTCTGCAGGGACCCTGCGATCGGAGTCTGAAATCAGAGGTACCCTGCGGTTCCTGCCTCAACTGGAGATGAGGCCCTCTTCCAATGCACCAAACCCAGTGGAGTCCCGAGAGGCCCCTCCCACCTCCAGTTTCCCTGGCTTCTCAGAGCCACCATGAGAAGCCCCCTGAGGTCACCTGCACAAGTCGAGGGAACCCAGGGTTTCCTGCCTCAACCCGAGAAAGACCTCGAGAGACCTTCTTCAACACGTCTCGAGGCCAGATTCCCCTACCATGGCTCGGGAGCAATGACGCGCTCCCCTCGCCACTCGCATGGAGACCCGACTTCCCTGGCGCCCCACGAGAGGCTCACTGACCTCGCCGTCGTACCTCGTGAGAAACCGCACACTGGGGCCGCCGCTCGAGAACAACCCCGAGATTCCCCCGTCATCGAGAGATGAGGGCCTTCGTCTCCTGCATGGCCTAGAGACCAATCTCGCGACCTCTCTCCAAACGCCTCAGGAGGCTTGACTCCCTTGAGTCCACCCAGTGAGCTCCAAGAGATACCCGTCGCGATTCGAGAGCAGAGCGGGGTTCTTTGCTTCCACTCGAGATGAATGCCTGTCTCCCCGGGTGCGTCTGGAATGCAACCCCGAGATCCCTGTCGCCCCTGGAGAGGAACATTGGCTTCTGGACACAAGCCTAGATGAGGTCTATTGGCCCTGCAGTCACTCGAGAGCAATCCCCAGCTTTCCTTCGCAACTCGAATGGAAGATTGGACTTGCCTGGGCCAACACAAGAGGCAGCCTGAATTCCCCGTCGTAACTCGAGAATCCCGCCGTAACTCGAGAAAAACCACGTGGCTCCCCCGTCATCGCAAGATGAAGCCCTTTCCCGCTACAGCGCCTCAGGAGAAGTCCCACGTTAGGAATTGGAGGTCGAAAGGGCACTTGGCACCCTTGATGCGACCCACAAAGTTCCCCGAAATCCCGGTCTCCCTCGAGAGGAACACTGAGGTTTTCCGGCACCCCTCCTCTGAGCCCTTTCTCCCCTCCTGATCTGGACAGGAGGGTCGACTCCCCTGCTTTGTCTGGAAGGGGTTCCCGACCTTCCGGTCGCACCTCAGGATGAGGCCGGTCTCACGAAGACATTCCAGACGTGGCCTCGTGGGTGGTTCCACATTCCGTAGGACCCCGATTTCCCGGTCCCCTCTTGATAAGAACCCGATGCCCGGACACCTCTCCGAACTCCACCCTGTGAATGAAGTCAACACGAAGGGGCAGTTTTTCCGTGCATCGTTCGGAAAAACCCCAGGTTCCAAATACAGCTCGACAAGTGGCCTCTCTCCCCGGGGACATCTCGAGAGGCAAGCGGAGTTCCATGCCTCAACCCAAGACGAGGCCTGACTCTCCTGTCCCCAGTCTGCAGGGACCCTGCGATCGGAGTCTGAAATCAGAGGTACCCTGCGGTTCCTGCCTCAACTGGAGATGAGGCCCTCTTCCAATGCACCAAACCCAGTGGAGTCCCGAGAGGCCCCTCCCACCTCCAGTTTCCCTGGCTTCTCAGAGCCACCATGAGAAGCCCCCTGAGGTCACCTGCACAAGTCGAGGGAACCCAGGGTTTCCTGCCTCAACCCGAGAAAGACCTCGAGAGACCTTCTTCAACACGTCTCGAGGCCAGATTCCCCTACCATGGCTCGGGAGCAATGACGCGCTCCTCGCCACTCGCATGGAGACCCGACTTCCCTGGCGCCCCACGAGAGCTCACTGACCTCGCCGTCGTACCTCGTGAGAAACCGCACACTGGGGCCGCCGCTCGAGAACAACCCCGAGCCCCCGTCATCGAGAGATGAGGGCCTTCGTCTCCTGCATGGCCTAGAGACCAATCTCGCGACCTCTCTCCAAACGCCTCAGGAGGCTTGATTCCCTTGAGTCCACCCAGTGAGCTCCAAGAGATACCCGTCGCGACTCGAGAGCAGAGCGGGGTTCTTTGCTTCCACTCGAGATGAATGCCTGTCTCCCCGGGTGCGTCTGGAATGCAACCCCGAGATCCCTGTCGCCCCTGGAGAGGAACATTGGCTTCTGGACACAAGCCTAGATGAGGTCTATTGGCCCTGCAGTCACTCGAGAGCAATCCCCAGCTTTCCTTTCGAATGGAAATTGGACTTGCCTGCCTGAATGAGATTTGCCTGGGCCACATGAGATTGTTCAGAGCCGCCGTAACTCGAGAAAAACCACGTGGCTCCCCCGTCATCGCAAGATGAAGCCCTTTCCCGCTACAGCGCCTCAGGAGAAGTCCCACGTTAGGAATTGGAGGTCGAAAGGGCACTTGGCACCCTTGATGCGACCCACAAAGTTCCCCGAAATCCCGGTCTCCCTCGAGAGGAACACTGAGGTTTTGACCCCCTCCTCTGAGCCCTTTCTCCCCTCCTGATCTGGACAGGAGGGTCGACTCCCCTGCTTTGTCTGGAAGGGGTTCCCGACCTTCCGGTCGCACCTCAGGATGAGGCCGGTCTCACGAAGACATTCCAGACGTGGCCTCGTGGGTGGTTCCACATTCCGTAGGACCCCGATTTCCCGGTCCCCTCTTGATAAGAACCCGATGCCCGGACACCTCTCCGAACTCCACCCTGTGAATGAAGTCAACACGAAGGGGCAGTTTTTCCGTGCATCGTTCGGAAAAACCCAGGTTCCAAATACAGCTCGACCCTTCCCCCTCTCCCCGGGGACATCTCGAGAGGCAAGCGGAGTTCCATGCCTCAACCCAAGACGAGGCCTGACTCTCCTGTCCCCAGTCTGCAGGGACCCTGCGATCGGAGTCTGAAATCAGAGGTACCCTGCGGTTCCTGCCTCAACTGGAGATGAGGCCCTCTTCCAATGCACCAAACCCAGTGGAGTCCCGAGAGGCCCCTCCCACCTCCAGTTTCCCTGGCTTCTCAGAGCCACCATGAGAAGCCCCCTGAGGTCACCTGCACAAGTCGAGGGAACCCAGGGTTTCCTGCCTCAACCCGAGAAAGACCTCGAGAGACCTTCTTCAACACGTCTCGAGGCCAGATTCCCCTACCATGGCTCGGGAGCAATGACGCGCTCCCCTCGCCACTCGCATGGAGACCCGACTTCCCTGGCGCCCCACGAGAGGCTCACTGACCTCGCCGTCGTACCTCGTGAGAAACCGCACACTGGGGCCGCCGCTCGAGAACAAAGATTCCCCCGTCATCGAGAGATGAGGGCCTTCGTCTCCTGCATGGCCTAGAGACCAATCTCGCGACCTCTCTCCAAACGCCTCAGGAGGCTTGACTCCCTTGAGTCCACCCAGTGAGCTCCAAGAGATACCCGTCGCGATTCGAGAGCAGAGCGGGGTTCTTTGCTTCCACTCGAGATGAATGCCTGTCTCCCCGGGTGCGTCTGGAATGCAACCCCGAGATCCCTGTCGCCCCTGGAGAGGAACATTGGCTTCTGGACACAAGCCTAGATGAGGTCTATTGGCCCTGCAGTCACTCGAGAGCAATCCCCAGCTTTCCTTCGCAACTCGAATGGAAGATTGGACTTGCCTGGGCCAACACAAGAGGCAGCCTGAATTCCCCGTCGTAACTCGAGAATCCCGCCGTAACTCGAGAAAAACCACGTGGCTCCCCCGTCATCGCAAGATGAAGCCCTTTCCCGCTACAGCGTCTCAGGAGAAGTCCCACGTTAGGAATTGGAGGTCGAAAGGGCACTTGGCACCCTTGATGCGACCCACAAAGTTCCCCGAAATCCCGGTCTCCCTCGAGAGGAACACTGAGGTTTTCCGGCACCCCTCCTCTGAGCCCTTTCTCCCCTCCTGATCTGGACAGGAGGGTCGACTCCCCTGCTTTGTCTGGAAGGGGTTCCCGACCTTCCGGTCGCACCTCAGGATGAGGCCGGTCTCACGAAGACATTCCAGACGTGGCCTCGTGGGTGGTTCCACATTCCGTAGGACCCCGATTTCCCGGTCCCCTCTTGATAAGAACCCGATGCCCGGACACCTCTCCGAACTCCACCCTGTGAATGAAGTCAACACGAAGGGGCAGTTTTTCCGTGCATCGTCGGAAAAACCCCAGGTTCCAAATACAGCTCGACAAGTGGCCTCTCTCCCCGGGGACATCTCGAGAGGCAAGCGGAGTTCCATGCCTCAACCCAAGACGAGGCCTGACTCTCCTGTCCCCAGTCTGCAGGGACCCTGCGATCGGAGTCTGAAATCAGAGGTACCCTGCGGTTCCTGCCTCAACTGGAGATGAGGCCCTCTTCCAATGCACCAAACCCAGTGGAGTCCCGAGAGGCCCCTCCCACCTCCAGTTTCCCTGGCTTCTCAGAGCCACCATGAGAAGCCCCCTGAGGTCACCTGCACAAGTCGAGGGAACCCAGGGTTTCCTGCCTCAACCCGAGAAAGACCTCGAGAGACCTTCTTCAACACGTCTCGAGGCCAGATTCCCCTACCATGGCTCGGGAGCTGACGCGCTCCCCTCGCCACTCGCATGGAGACCCGACTTCCCTGGCGCCCCACGAGAGGCTCACTGACCTCGCCGTCGTACCTCGTGAGAAACCGCACACTGGGGCCGCCGCTCGAGAACAACCCCGAGATTCCCCCGTCATCGAGAGATGAGGGCCTTCGTCTCCTGCATGGCCTAGAGACCAATCTCGCGACCTCTCTCCAAACGCCTCAGGAGGCTTGACTCCCTTGAGTCCACCCAGTGAGCTCCAAGAGATACGCGTCGCGATTCGAGAGCAGAGCGGGGTTCTTGGCTTCCACTCGAGATGAATGCCTGTCTCCCCGGGTGCGTCTGGAATGCAACCCCGAGATCCCTGTCGCCCCTGGAGAGGAACATTGGCTTCTGGACACAAGCCTAGATGAGGTCTATTGGCCCTGCAGTCACTCGAGAGCAATCCCCAGCTTTCCTTCGCAACTCGAATGGAAGATTGGACTTGCCTGGGCCAACACAAGAGGCAGCCTGAATTCCCCGTCGTAACTCGAGAATCCCGCCGTAACTCGAGATAAACCACGTGGCTCCCCCGTCATCGCAAGATGAAGCCCTTTCCCGCTACAGCGTCTCAGGAGAAGTCCCACGTTAGGAATTGGAGGTCGAAAGGGCACTTGGCACCCTTGATGCGACCCACAAAGTTCCCGAAATCCCGGTCTCCCTCGAGAGGAACACTGAGGATTTCCGGCACCCCTTCCTCTGAGCCCCTTCTCCCCTCCTGATCTGGACAGGAGGGTCGACTCCCTGCTTTGTCTGGAAGGGGTTCCCGACCTTCCGGTCGCACCTCAGGATGAGGCCGGTCTCACGAAGACATTCCAGACGTGGCCTCGTGGGTGGTTCCACATTCCGTAGGACCCCGATTTCCCGACCCCTCC
>NW_026894747.1:0-84982 GCF_032452875.1 Bos javanicus | reverse complement strand
AGTGTATGATCAGCCACATGAGCAGTGCATGGACAGACACGTGAACAGTGTATGATCAGTCACGTGATCAGTGCATGATATCCACGTGATCAGTGCATGATGAGTCACATGAACAGTGCATGATCAGTCACGTGATCAGTGCATGATCAGCCACGTGATCAGTGCATGATCAGTCACGTGACCAGTACATGGTAGCTACGTGATCATTGCATGTTCAGCCACGTGATCTGTGCATGATAGCAACATGATCAGTGCATGATCAGTCACGAATCACGTGTGTGATCAGCCACGTGACGCGTGCGCATGATATCAGTGCATGATCAGCCACGTGATCAGTGCATGATCAGTCACGCTGACAGTACATGGTCAGCTAAGTGATCATTGCATGATAGCCACGTGATCAGTGCATGATCAGTCACGTGATACATGTGTGATTAGCCACGTGATCAGTGCATGATATCCACGTGATCAGGGCAGGATAGCCACGTGATCACTTCATGATAGTCACGTGATCTGTACATGATCAGTCAAGTGATACGTGTCTGATGAGCCACCGGATCAGTGCGTGATGCGCCACGTGATCAGTACAGGATCAATTACGTGATCAGTGCATGATCAGTCACGAGAACAGTACATGGTAGCACGTGATCGTTGCATGATCAGCCACGTGAGCAGAGCATGATCAGCCACGTGATCAGTGCATGATCAATCACATGATCAGTACATGATCAGTCACGTGAACAGTGCATGATCATTTACGTGATCAGTGTATGATCAGCCACGTGAACAGTGCATGCTCAGTCACGTGATCAGGGCCTGCTGAGCTGTGTGATTACTGTCTGCTCATCTGCTTGACAACTGCCAGCTGAGCTGCACGATTCCTGCCTGTCATCTGCTTGACAATTGCCAGCTGTGCTGCGTAATTCCTGCCTGCTCAGCTGCTTGATTATTGCCAGCTGAGCAGCATGATTCCTCACAGCTGAGTTCCATGATTATTGCCTGCTGACTGTATGATTCGTGCCTACTCAGCTCTTTGTTTATTGCCTCCAGAGGCACATGATCAGTGTATGATAGCAAACATGATCAGCGCATGATCATTCTCATGGTCAGCGCCATTAAGTCACCTGATCACTACATGATAGTCATGTGATAAGTCCATGCTCAGTCACGGTATCAGTGCATGATCAGCCACGTGATCAGTGCATGATCTGTCACATGATTAGTGTATGATCATCCACGTGATCAGTGCATGGGCAGTCATGTACTCAGCGGATGATATAGACGTGATCAGTGCATGATCAGTCTCGTGATCAGTGCATGATAGCCACGTGATCAGTGCATGATCAGTCACCTGATGGGTGTATGATCATTCACGTGACCTCTACATGGTAGCTACATGATCATTGCATGATCAGCCACGTGAGTAGTGCACGATAGCCACGTGATCACTGCATGATCAGTCACGTGATCAGTGCATGATCAGTCATGTGACCAGTACATGGTAGCTGCGTGATCATCGCATGATCAGCCACGTGAGCAGTGCATGATAGCCACGTGATCAGTGCATGATCAGTCACGTGATCTGTGCATGATCAGTCACGTGATCAGTGCATGATCAATTACCTGAGCAGTGCATGATCAGTCAAGTGACCAGTGCATGGTAGCTACGTGATCATTGCATGATCAGCCACGTGAGAAGTGTATGATCAGCCACGTGATCAGTGCATGATCAGCCACGTGATCAGTGCATGATCAGTCACGTGATCAGTGCATGATTATTCAAATGATACGTGCGTGATCAGCCACGTGACCAGTGCATGGTATCAGTGCATGATAGCCACGTGATCAGTGCATGATCAGTCATGTGAGCAGTGTATGATAGCCACGTGATCAGTGCATGTTCAGCCACGTGATCTGTGCATGATAGCCACGTGATCAGTGCATGATCAGTCACGTGACCAGTGCATGGTAGCTACGTGATCATTGCATGATCAGCCATGTGAGCAGTGTATGATAGCCACGTGACCAGTACATGTTCAGCCACGTGATCTGTGCATGATAGCCACGTGATCAGTGCATGATTATTCAAATGATACGTGTGTGATCAGCCACGTGACCAGTGCATGATATCAGTGCATGATATCCACGTGATCAGTGCATGATCAGTCTCGTGACCAGTGCATGGTAGCTACGTGATCATTGCATGATCAGCCACGTGAGCAGTGTATGATAGCCACGTGATCAGTGCATGTTCAGCCACGTGATCTGTGCACGAGAGCCACGTGATCAGTGCATGATTATTCAAATGATACGTGCGTGATCAGCCACGTGACCAGTGCATGGTAGCTACGTGATCATTGCATGATCAGCCACGTGAGCAGTGTATGATAGCCACGTGATCAGTGCATGATCAGCCACGTGATCAGTGCATGATCAGTCACGTGATCAGTGCATGATTATTCAAATGATACGTGTGTGATCAGCCTCGTGACCAGTGCATGATATCAGTGCATGATCAGCCACGTGATCAGTGCATGATCAGTCACGTGAGCAGTGCATGATAGCCACGTGATCGTTGCATGATCAGCCACGTGAGCAGAGCATGATAGCCACGTGATCAGTGCATTATCAATCACATGATCAGTACATGATCAGTCACGTGAACAGTGCATGATCAGTTACGTGATCAGTGTATGATCAGCCACGTGAACAGTGCGTGCTCAGTCACGTGATCAGGGCCTGCTGAGCTGTGTGATTACTGTCTGCTCATCTGCTTGACAACTGCCAGCTGAGCTGCACGATTCCTGCCTGTCATCTGCTTGACAATTGCCAGCTGTGCTGCGTAATTCCTGCCTGCTCAGCTGCTTGATTATTGCCAGCTGAGCAGCATGATTCCTCACAGCTGAGTTCCATGATTATTGCCTGCTGACTGTATGATTCGTGCCTACTCAGCTCTTTGTTTATTGCCTCCAGAGGCACATGATCAGTGTATGATAGCAAACATGATCAGCGCATGATCAGTCTCATGGTCAGCGCCATTAAGTCACGTGATCACTACATGATAGTCATGTGATCAGTCCATGCTCAGTCACGTATCAGTGCATGATCAGCCACGTGATCAGTGCATGATCTGTCACATGATTAGTGTATGATCATCCACGTGATCAGTGCATGGGCAGTCATGTACTCAGCGGATGATATAGACGTGATCAGTGCATGATCAGTCTCGTGATCAGTGCATGATAGCCACGTGATCAGTGCATGATCAGTCACCTGATGGGTGTATGATCATTCACGTGACCTCTACATGGTAGCTACATGATCATTGCATGATCAGCCACGTGAGTAGTGCACGATAGCCACGTGATCACTGCATGATCAGTCACGTGATCAGTGCATGATCAGTCATGTGACCAGTACATGGTAGCTGGCGTGATCATCGCATGATCAGCCACGTGAGCAGTGCATGATAGCCACGCGATCAGTGCATGATCAGTCACGTGATCTGTGCATGATCAGTCACGTGATCAGTGCATGATCAATTACCTGAGCAGTGCATGATCAGTCAAGTGACCAGTGCATGGTAGCTACGTGATCATTGCATGATCAGCCACGTGAGAAGTGTATGATAGCCACGTGATCAGTGCATGATCAGCCACGTGATCAGTGCATGATCAGTCACGTGATCAGTGCATGATTATTCAAATGATACGTGCGTGATCAGCCACGTGACCAGTGCATGATATCAGTGCATGATAAGCCACGTGATCAGTGCATGATCAGTCACGTGAGCAGTGTATGATCAGCCACGTGATCAGTGCATGTTCAGCCACGTGATCAGTGCATGATCAGCCACGTGATCAGTGCATGATCAGTCACGTGACCAGTGCATGGTAGCCACGTGATCATTGCATGATCAGCCACGTGAGCAGTGCATGATAGCCACGTGATCAGTGCATGATCAGCCACGTGATCTGTGCATGATAGCCACGTGATCAGTGCATGATTATTCAAATGTGATACGTGGTGATCAGCCACGTGACCAGTGCATGATATCAGTGCATGATAGCCACGTGATCAGTGCATGATCAGTCACGTGACCAGCATGGTAGCACGTGGATCATTGCATGATCAGCCACGTGAGCAGTGATGAGCCACGTGATCAGTGCATGTTCAGCCACGTGATCTGTGCATGATAGCCACGGATCAGTGCATGATTATTCAAATGATACGTGTGATCAGCCACGCTGACCAGTGCATGGTAGCTACGTGATCATTGCATGATCAGCCACGTGAGCAGTGCATGATAGCCACGTGGATCAGTGCATGATCAGCCACGTGATCAGTGCATGATCAGTCACGTGATCAGTGCATGATTATTCAAATGATACGTGCGTGATCAGCCTCGCTGACCAGTGCATGATGATCAGTGCATGATAGCCACGCGATCAGTGCATGATCAGTCACGTGAGCAGTGCATGGTAGCCACGTGATCATTGCATGATCAGCCACGTGAGCAGTGTATGATAGCCACGTGATCAGTGCATGTTCAGCCACGTGATCTGTGCATGATAGCCACGTGATCAGTGCATGATTATTCACATGATACGTGTGTGATGAGCCACGTGACCAGTGCATGATATCAGTGCATGATCAGCCACGTGATCAGTGCATGATCAGTCACGTGATCAGTACATGATCAGTCAACTGAACAGTGCATGATCATTTACGTGATCAGTGCATGATCAGTCACGTGACCAGTATATGGTCGCTTCGTGATCATTCCATGAAGAACCACGTGAGCAGTGCATGATCAGCCACGTGATCTGTGCATGATCAGTTACGTGATCAGTGTATGATCAGCCACGTGATCAGTGCATGAGTGCCACGTGATCCGTGCATGATAGTCACGTGATCAGTGTGTGATCAGCCACGTGAACAGTGCATGTTCAGCCACGTGATCAGTGCATGATAGCCACGTGATCAGTGCATGATCAGTTACGTGAGCAGCGTATGATCAGCCACGTGATCAGTGCATGGTCAGACACGTGAACACTGCATGATCAGCCACGTGATCAGTGCATGATATCCAAGTGATCAGTGGATGATCAGTCACGTGATCAGTGCATGATCAGCCACGTGATCAGTGCATGATCAGTCACGTGATCAGGGCCTGCTGAGCTGCGTGATTACTGTGTGCTCATCTGCTTGACAACTGCCAGCTGAGCTGCACGATTCCTGCCTGTCATCTGCTTGACAATTGCCAGCTGTGCATGATTCCTGCCTACGTGAACAGTGCATGATCAGTCACGCGGATCATTGCATGATCAGCCACGTGTTCAGTGCATGACAGCCACGTGATCAGTGCATGATGAGCCACGTGATCAGTGCATGATCAGTCACGTGATCAGTGCATGATCAGCCACGTGATCAGTGCATGATCAGTTACGTGATCAGTGCATGATCAGTCACGTGACCAGTACATGTAGCCACGTGATCAGTGCATGATCAGCCACGTGAGCAGTGCATGATAGACGCGTGATCAGTGCATGATCAATCACGTGATCAGTGCATGATCAGTCACGTGATCAGTGCATGATCAATTACGTTACCAGTGCATGATCAGTCACGTGACCAGTACATGTAAGCCACGTGATCATTGCATGATCAGTCACGTGAGCACTGCATGATAGCCACGTGATCAGTGCATGATCAGTCACGTGAGCACTGCATGATCAGCCACGTGATCAGTGCATGATCAGTCACGTGATCAGTGTGTGATCAGCCACGTGATCCGTGCATGATAGCCACGTGATCAGTGCATGATAGCCACGTGATCAGTGCATGATAGCCACGTGGATCAGTGCATGATCAGTAAAGTGATTAGTGCGAGAAGAGTCTTGTGATCAGTGCATGATGAGCCACGTGATCAGTGCTGGATCAATTACATGATCAGTGCATGATCAGTCACGTGACCTGTACATTGTTGCTACGTGATAATTGCATGATCACCCACGTGAGCAGTGCATGATAGCCACGCGGATGAGTGCATGATCAGTCACGAGATCAGTGCATGATCAGCCACGTGATCAGTGCATGATCAGCCACGTGATCAGTGCATGATCGCATCGCCGTGACCAGTGCATGGTAGCCGACGCGATCAGTGCATGATCAGCCCGTGATCAGTGCATGATAGCCACGTGATCAGTGCATGATCAGTCACGTGATCTGTGCATGATCAGTCACGTGATCAGTGCATGATCAGCCACGTGATCAGTGCATGATCAGTTACCTGATCAGTGCATGATCAGTCACGTGACCAGTACACGGTAGCCACGTGATCATTGCATGATCAGCCACGTGAGCAGTGCATGATAGCCACGTGATCACTGCATGATAGCCACGTGATCAGTGCATGATCAGTCAAGTGATCGGTGATCAGCTACGTGATTAGTGCATGTTATCCACGTGATCAGTGCAGGATAGCCACGTGATCACTGCATGATTATTCACGTGATCTGTGCATGATCAGTCACGTGATACGTGTGTGATCAGCCACTGATCAGTGCGATGAGCCACGTGATCAGTGCAGGATCAATTATGTGATCAGTCACATGACCAGTACATGGTTGCTACGTGATCATTGCATGATCAGCCACGTGATCAGTGCATGATAGCCACGTGATCAGTGCATGATAGCCACGTGATCAGTGCATGAGAGCCACGTGATCAGTGCATGATCAGTCACGTGAATCATGTGTGATCAGCCACGTGATCATTGCATGATGAGCCACGTGATCAGTGCAGGATCAATTACGTGATCAGTGCATGATCAGTCACGTGACCAGTACATGGTTGCTACGTGATCCTTGCATGATCAGCCACGTGAGCAGAGCATGATAGCCACGTGATCAGTGCATGATCAGTCACGTGATCGTCATGATCAGTCATTGAACAGTGCATGATATTTGACGTGATCTGTGCATGATCAGTCACGTGACCAGTATATGGTAGCTACGTGATCATTCCTTGAAGAGCCACGTGAGCAGTGCATGATAGCCACGTGATGTGTGCATGATCAGTTACGTGAGCAGAGTATGATCAGCCACGTGATCAGTGCATGAGTGCCACGTGATCAGTGCTTGATATGTCACGTGACTGGTGTGTGATCAGCCACGTGAACAGTGCATGTTCAGCCACGTGATCAGTGCATGATAGCCACGTGATCAGTGCATGATCAGTTACGTGAGCAGTGTATGATCAGCCACGTGATCAGTGCATGGTCAGACACGTGAACAGTGTATGATCAGCCACGTGATCAGTGCATGATATCCAAGTGATCAGTGCATGATCATCACGTGATCAGTGTATGATCAGCCACGTGAACAGTGCATGCTCAATCACGTGATCAGGGCCTCCTGAGCTGCGTGATTAGTCTGCTCATCTGCTTGACAATTGCCAGCTGAGCTGCACGATTCTGCCTGTCATCTGCTTGACAATTGCCAGCTGTGCTGTGTAATTCCTGCCTGCTCAGCTGCTTGATTATTGCCAGCTGAGCAGCATGATTCCTCACAGCTGAGTTCCATGATTATTGCCTGCTGACTGTTTGATTCGTGCCTACTCAGCTCTTTGTTTATTGCCTCCAGAGGCAAATGATCAGTGTATGATAGCAAACATGATCAGCGCATGATCAGTCACATGATCAGCGCCATTAAGTCACGTGATCACTACATGATAGTCATGTGATCAGTCCATGCTCAGTCACGGTATCAGTGCATGATCAGCCACGTGATCAGTGCACGATGCCAGGTGATGAGTGCATGATCAGCCAGGTGATCAGTGCATTATCAGTCACGTGATCAGTGCATGGATCAGCCAAGTAATCAGTGCATGATAGCCAACTGTGATCAGTGGATGATCAGTCACATGATCAGTGCATGGTCAGTCACTTGATCATTGCATGATCAGCCACGTGAATAGTGCATGATCAGCCACGTGATCAGTGCATGATCAGTCACGTGATCAGTACATGATCAGTCACGTGAACAGTGCATGATCAGTCATGTGATCAGTGCATGACCAGCCAAGTGATCAGTGCATGATAGCCACGTGATCAGTGCATGATCAATCACGTGGATCAGTGCATGATCAGTCACGTGATCAGTGCATGATCAGCCACGTGATCAGTGCATGATCAGCCAAATGATCAGTAAATAATCAGTCACGTGATCAGTGCATGATCAGCCACGTGATCAGTGAATGATCAGTCACGTGATCAGTGCATGGTCAGTCACGTGATCAGTGCATGATCATCCACGTGATCAGTGCATGTGGAGTCATGCATGACCATGCATGAGAGAGCGTGATCAGTGCATGATCAGTCCGTGATCAGTGATCAGCCAAGTGATCAGTGCAAGATAGCACGGATCGTAGTGCATGATCAGCCACGTGATCAGTGCATGATCAGCCTGGTGAGCAGTGCATAATCACGCAATGATCAGTGCATGAGAGCCACGTGATCAGTGCATGATTATTCACGTGATAGGTGTGTGATCAGCCACGTGAACAGTGCATGCTCAGTCACGTGATAAGGGCCTGCTGAGCTGCGTGATTACTGTCTGCTCATCTGCTTGACAATTGCCAGCTGAGCTGCACGATTCCTGCCTGTCATCTCCTTGACAATTGCCACCTGTGCCGCATAATTCCTGCCTGCTCATCTACTTGATTATTGCCAGCTGAGCAGCATGATTTCTCACAGCTGAGTTCCATGATTATAGCCTGCTGACTGATTCCTGCCTACTCAGCTCTTTGTTCATTGCCTGCAGATGCACATGATCAGTGTGTGACACCAAACATGATCAGCACATGATCAGTCACATGATCAATGCATGATAAGCCAGGTGATCAGTGCATGATCAATTACGTGATCAGTGCATGATCAGTCATGTGACCAGTATATGGTAGCTGCGTGATCATTGCATGATCAGCCACGTGAGCAGTGCATGATCAGTCACGTGATCAGTGCATGATCAGTCACGTGTTCAGTGCATGATCAGCCACGTGGTCAGTGCATGATCAGCCACGTGGATCAGTGCATGGTCACCCACGCGACCAGTGCATGGTCAGCTACGTGATCATTGCATGATCAGCCATGTGATCTGTGCATGGTCAGACACGTGAACAGTGTATGATCAGCCACGTGATCAGTGCATGATATCCAAGTGATCAGTGAATGATTATTCACGTGATAGGTGTGTGATCAGCCACGTGAACAGTGCATGCTCAGTCACGTGATAAGGGCCTGCTGAGCTGCGTGATTCCTGTCTGCTCATCTGGTTGACAATTGCCAGCAGAGCTGCATGATTCCTGCCTGTCATCTGCTTGACAATTGCCAGCTGTGCTGCGAATTCCTGCCTGCTCAGCTGCTTGATTATTGCCAGCTGAGCAGCATGATTCCTCACAGCTGAGTTCCATGATTTTTGCCTGCTGACTGTTTGATTCGTGCCTACTCAGCTCTTTGTTTATTGCCTCCAGAGGCACATGATCAGTGTATGAAAGCAAACATGATCAGCGCATGATCAGTCACATGATCAGTGCCATGAAGTCACGTGATCACTACATGATAGTCATGTGATCAGTCCATGCTCAGTCACGGTAGCAGTGCATGACCAGGCACGTGATCAGTGCATGATAGCCACGTGATCATTGCACGATAGCCACATGATCAGTGCATGATCTGCCAGGTGATCAGTACATGATAGCTACGTAATCAGTTCATGATTAGTCACCTGATCTGTGCATGACCAGGCAGGTGATCAGTGTATGATCAGCCACGTGGACAGTGCATGATAGCCACGTGATCAGTGCATGATCAGTCACCTGATGGGTGTATGATCAGTCACGTGACTGGTACATGGTAGCTTCATGATCATTGCATGATCAGCCACGTGATCAGTGCATGATAGCCACTTGATCAGGGCATGATCAGTCACGTGACCAGTGCATGATCAGTCACGTGATCAGTGCATGATCAGTCACGTGATCAGTGCATGATATGTCATGTGACAGGTGTGTGATCAGCCACGTGAACAGTGCATGTTCAGCCACCTGATCAGTGTATGATCAGCCACGTGATGTGTGCATGTTCAGTTACGTGAGCAGAGTATGATCAGCCACGTGATCAGTGCATGAGTGTCACGTGATCAGTGCATGATATGTCATGTGACAGGTGTGTGATCAGCCACGAGAACACTGTATGATCAGCCACGTGATCAGTGCATGATATCCAAGTGATCAGTGCATGATCCATCACGTGATCAGTGTATGATCAGCCACGTGAACAGTGCATGCTCAGTCACGTGATCAGGGCCTGCTGAGCTGCGTGATTACTGTCTGCTCATCTGCTTGACAATTGCAGCTGTGCTGTGTAATTCCTGTCTGCTCAGCTGCTTGATTATTGCCACCTGAGCAGCATGATTCCTCACAGCTGAGTTCCATGATTATTGCCTGCTGACTGTTTGATTCGTGCCTACTCAGCTCTTTGTTTATTGCCTCCAGAGGCACATGTTCAGTGTATGATAGCAAACATGATCAGCGCATGATCAGCACCATTGTCACGTGATCACTACATGATAGTTATGTGATCAGTCCATGCTCAGTCACGGTATCACTGCATGATCAGCCAAGTGATCAGTGCATGATAGCCACGTGATCATTGCATGATCAGCCACGTGATCAGTGCATGTTCAGCCAGGAGATCAGTGCATGATAGTTACGTGATCAGTTCATGATTAGTCACGTGATTTGTGCATGACCAGGCAGGTGATCAGTGCATGATCAGCCACGTGAGTAGTGCATGATAGCCACGTGATCAGTGCATGATCAGTCACGTGATCAGTGCATGATCAGTCATGTGACCAGTACATGGTAGTTGCGTGATCATTGCCTGATCAGCCACGTGAGCAGTGCATGATATCCAAGTCATCAGTGCATGATCAGTCACGTGATCAGTGCATGATCAGTCACGTGATCAGTGCATGATCAGTCACGTGTTCAGTGCATGATCCGCCACGTGAATATTGCATGCTCAGTCACGTGATCAGGGCCAGCTGAGCTGCGTGATTACTGTCTGCCCATCTGCTTGACATTTGCCAGCTGAGCTGCACGATTCCTGCCTGCCATCTCTTTGACAATTGCCACCTGTGCGGCGTAATTCCTACCTACTCATCTATTTGATTATTGCCAGCTGAGCAGTATGATTTCTCAGAGCTGAGTTTCATGATTATAGCCTGCTGACTGATTCCTGCCTACTCAGCTCTATGTTCTTTGCCTCCACAGGCACATGATCAGTGTGTGACACCAAACATGATCAGCACATGATCAGTCACATGATGAATGCATGATAAGCCAGGTGATCAGTGCATAATCAATTACGTGATCAGTGCATGATCAGTCATGAGACCAGTACATGGTAGCTGCGTGATCATTGCCATGATCAGCCACGTGAGCAGTGCATGATAGCCACGTGATCATTGCATGATCAGCCACGTGATCAGTGCATGATCAGTCACGTGATCCGTGCGTGATCAGCCACGTGATCAGTGCATGATATCCACGTGATCGATTCAGGATAGCCACGTGATCACTTCATGATTAGTCACGTGATCTGTACATGATCAGTCACGTGATACGTGTGATCAGCCACCGGATCAGTGCGTGATGAGCCAGGTGATCAGTGCAGGATCAATTACGTGATCAGTGCATGATCAGTCACGAGACCAGTATGTGGTTGCTACGTGATCGTTGCATGATCAGCCACGTGAGCAGAGCATGATAGCCACGTGATCAGTGCATGATCAGTCACGTGATCAGTACATGATCAGTCACGTGAACAGTGCATGATCATTTACGTGATCTGTGCATGATCAGTCACGTGACCAGTATATGGTAGCTTCGTGATCATTCCATGACGAACCACGTGAGCAGTGCATGATAGCCACGTGATGTGTGCATGATGAGTTACGTGAGCAGAGTATGATCAGCCACGTGATCAGTGCATGAGTGCCAGATGAGCAAAGCAAGATATGTCACGTGACAGGTGTGTGATCAGCCAGGTGAACAGTGCATGTACAGCCACGTATTCAGTGCATGATAGCCACGTGATCAGTGCATGATCAGTTACGTGAGCAGTGTATGATCAGCCACGTGATCAGTGCATGGTCAGACACGTGAACAGTGTATGATCAGCCACGTGATCAGTGCATGATATCCAGTGATCAGTGCATGATCAATCACGTGATCAGTGTATGATCAGCCACGTGAACAGTGCATGCTCAGTCACGCGATCTGGGCCTGCTGAGCTGCGTGATTACTGTCTGTTCATCTGCTTGACAATTGCCAGCTGAGCTGCATGATTCCTGCCTGTCATCTGCTTGACAATTGCCAGCTGTGCTGCGTAATTCCTGCCTGCTCAGCTGCTTGATTATTGCCAGCTGAGCAGCATGATTCCTCACACCTGAGTTCCAGGATTATTGCCTGCTGACTGTTTGATTCGTGCCTACTCAGCTCTTTGTTTATTGCCTCCAGAGGCACATGATCAGTGTATGATAGCAAACATGATCAGCGCATGATCAGTCACATGATCAGCGCCATTAAGTCACGTGATCACTACATGATAGTCATGTGATCAGTCCATGCTCAGTCACGGTATCAGTGCATGATCAGCCACGTGAACAGTGCGTGATCTGTCACATTATTAGTGTATGATCATCCACAGCGTGGGCATGATCAGTGCATGATATAGACGTGATCAGCGCATGATCAGTCTCGTGATCAGTGCATGATAGCCACGTGATCATTGCATGATCAGTCTCCTGATGGGTGTATGATAATTCACGTGGCCTGTTCATGGTAGCTACATGATCATTGCATGATCAGCCACGTGAGTAGTGCATGATCAGTTACGTGATCAGTGTATGATCAGCCACGTGATCAGTGCCAGATCCATTAGCTGATGGGTGTATGATCAGTCACCTGACCGGTACATGGTAGCTATATGATCATTGCATGATCAGTCAGGTAATCTGTGCATGACCAGGCACGTGATCAGTGTATGATCAGCCACATGATCAGTGCATGATCAATTACGTGATCAGTGCATGATCAGTCACGTGACCAGTATATGGTAGCTAGGTGATCATTGCAGGATCAGCCACATGAGCCGTGCATGATAGCCACGAGTTCAGTGCATGATCAGTCACGTGATCAGTGCATGATCACTCACGTTAACAGTGCATGATAAGTCACCTGATCAGTGCATGATCAATTACGTGATCAGTGCATGATCACTCACGTGACCAGTACATGGTAGCTACGTGATCATTGCATGAACAGCCGCGTGAGCAGTGCATGATAGCCACGTGATCAGTGCATGATCTGTCGCGTGATCAGTGTATGATCATCTGGGTGATCAGTGCATAGGCAGTCATGTGATCAGTGCATGATATCGACGTGATCAGTGCATGACAGCCACGTGATCAGTGCATGACAGCCACGTGATCAGTGCATGATCAGTCAGGTGATACATGTGTGATCAGCCAAGTAATCAGTGCATGATGAGCCACGTGATTAGTGCACGATCAGACACGAGATCAGTGCATGATCAGTCACGTGATCCGTGCATGATCAGCCACGTGATCAGTGCATGACCAGGCACGTGATCAGTGTATGTCCAGCCAAGTGATCAGTGCATGATAGCCACGTTATCAGTGCATGATCAGTCACGTGATCAGTGTATGATCAGCCACGTGATCAGTGCATGATCAGCCACATGATCAGTGCATGATCAATTACGTGATCAGTGCATGATCAGTCATGTGACCAGTACATGGTAGCTACATGAACATTGCCTGATCAGCCACGTGATCAGTGCATGATAGCCAGGGGTTCAGTGCATGGTAGCCACGTGATCAGTGCATGATCAGTCATGTGATACGTGTGTGATCAGCCACGTGATCAGTGCATGACAGCCACGAGATCAGTGCATGATCAGTCACGTGATCAGTGCATGATCAGCCACGTGATCAGTGCATGATCAGCCACATGATCAGTGCATGATCAATTACGTGATCAGTGCATGATCAGTCACGTGACCAGTACATGGTAGCTACATGAACATTGCCTGATCAGCCACGTGATCAGTGCATGATAGCCACGTGTTCAGTGCATGATAGCCACGTGATCAGTGCATGATCAGTCATGTGCTACGTGTGTGATCAGCCCCGTGATCAGTGCATGATATCCACGTGATCAGTGCATGACAGCCACGTGATCAGTGCATAATCAGTCACGTGATACATGTGTGATCAGCCAAGTGATCAGTGCATGATGAGCCACGTGATTAGTGCAGGATCAATTACGTGATCAGTACATGATCAGTCACGTGACCAGTACGTGGTTGCTACGTGAACGTTGCATGATCAGCCACGTGAGCAGAGCATGATAGCCACGTGATCAGTGCATGATCAGTCACGTGATCAGTACATGATCAGTCACGGAACAGTGCATGATCATTTACGTGATCTGTGCATGATCAGTCACGTGACCAGTATATGGTAGCTTCGTGATCATTCCATGACAAACCACGTGAGCAGTGCATGATAGCCACGTGATGTGTGCATGATGACTTACGTGAGCAGAGTATGATCAGCCACGTGATCAGTGCATGAGTGCCAGGTGAGCAGTGCATGATATGTCACGTGACAGGTGTGTGATCAGCCAGGTGAACAGTGCATGTACAGCCACGTATTCAGTGCATGATAGCCACGTGATCAGTGCATGATCAGTTACGTGAGCAGTGTATGATCAGCCACGTGATCAGTGCATGATCAGCCAAATGATCAGTGCATGATCAATTATGTGACCAGTGCATGATCAGCCACGTGATCAGTGCATGGTCAGTCACGTGATCAGTGCATTATCATCCACGTGATCAGTGCATGTGGAGTCATGTAGACAATGCATGATAGCGCCGTGATCAGTGCACGATCAGTCCCGTGATGAGTGTATGATCAGCCAAGTGATCAGTGCAAGATAGCTACGTGATCCGTGCATGATCAGCCAAGTCATCAGTGCATGATAGCCACGTGAGTAGTGCATACAATTACGTGATCAGTGCATGCGCAATCACGTGGTCAGTGCATGATTATTCACGTGATAGGTGTTTGATCAGCCACGTGAACATTGCATGCTCAGTCACGTGATAAGGGCCTGCTGAGCTGCGTGATTACTGTCTGCTCATCTGCTTGACAATTTCCAGCTGAGCTGTACGATTCCTGCCTGTCATCTCCTTGACAATTGCAACCTGTGCTGCATAATTCCTGCCTGCTCATCTACTTGATTATTGCCAGCTGAGCAGCATGATTTCTCAAAGCTGAGTTCCATGATTATAGCCTGCTGACTGATTCCTGCCTACTCAGCTCTTTGTTCATTGCCTGCAGATACACATGATCAGTGTGTGACACCAAACATGATCAGCACATGATCAGTCACATGATGAATGCATGATAAGCCAGGTGATCAGTGCATGATCAATTACGTGATCATTGCATGATCAGCCACGTGAGCAGTGCATGATAGCCACGTGATCAGTGCATGATCAGTCACATCATCAGTGCATGAACAGTCACGTGTTCAGTGCATGATCAGCCACGTGATCAGTGCATGATCAATTACGTGATCAGTGCATGATCACTCACGGGACCAGTACATCATAGCTACGTGATCATTGCATGATCAGCCACGTGATCAGTGCATGATCAATTACGTGATCAGTGCATGACCAGTTACGTGAGCAGTGTATGATCTGCCATGTGATCAGTGCATTGTCAGACACGTGAACAGTGTATGATCAGTCACGTGATCCGGGCATGATATCCAAGTAATCAGTGCATGATCAATCACGTGATCAGTGTATGATCAGCCAGGTGAACAGTGCATGCTCAGTCACGTGATCAGGGCCTGCTGAGCTGTGTGATTCCTGTCTGCTCATCTGCTTGACAATTGCCAGCTGAGCTGCATGATTCCTGCCTGTCATCTGCTTGACAATTGCCAGCTGTGCTGTGTAATTCCTGCCTGCTCAGCTGCTTGATTATTGCCAGCTGAGTAGCATGATTCCTCACACCTGAGTTCCATGATTTTTGCCTTCTGACTGTTTGATTCGTGCCTACTCAGCTCTTTGTTTATTGCCTCCAGAGGCACATGATCAGTGTATGAAAGCAAACATGATCAGCGCATTATCAGTCACATGATCAGCGCCATTAATTCACGTGATCACTGCATGATAGTTATGTGATCAGTCCAGGCTCAGTCACGGTATCAGTGCATGATCAGCCACGTGATCAGTGCATGATAGCCACGTGATCATTGTATGATAGCCACATGATCAGTGCATGATCAGCCAGGTGATCAGTACATGATAGCTAAGTAATCAGTTCATGATTAGTCACCTGATCTGTGCATGACCAGGCAGGTGATCAGTGTATGATCAGCCAGGTTAACAATGCAATATATCCACGTGATCAGTGCATGATCAGTCACCTGATGGGTGTATTATCGGTCAAGTGACTGGTACATGGTAGCTACATGAACATTGCATGATCAGCCACGTGATCAGTGCATGATCAGCCACGTGATCAGTGCATGATAGCCACGATTTCAGTGCATGATCAGTTACGTGAGCAGTGTATGCTCAGCCACGTGATCCGTGCATGATATCCAAGTGATCAGTGCATGATCAATCACGTGATCAATGTATGATCAGCCACGTGAACAGTGCATGCTCAGTCACGTGATCAGGCCTGCTGAGCTGCGTGATTACTGTCTGCTCATCTGCTTGACAATTGCCAGCTGAGCTGCACGATTCCTGCCTGTCATCTGCTTGACAATTGCCAGCTGTGCTGCGAATTCCTGCCTGCTCAGCTGCTAGATTATTGCCAGCTGAGCAGCATGATTCCTCACAGCTGAGTTCCATGATTATTGCCTGCTGACTGTTTGATTCGTGCCTACTCAGCTCTTTGTTTATTGCCTCCAGAGGCACATGATCAGTGTGTGATAGCAAACATGATCAGCGCATGATCAGTCACATGATCAGCGCCATTAAGTCACGTGATCAGTACATGATAGTCATGTAATTAGTCCATGCTCATTCACGGTATCAGTGCATGATCAGACACGTGATCAGTGCATGATCTGTCACATGATCAGTGTATGATCATCCACGTGATCAGTGCATGGGCAGTCATGTGATCAGTGCATGATAGCCACGTGATCAGTGCATGATCAGTCTCGTGGTCAGTGCATGATCAGTCACGTGACCAGTACATGGTAGCTGCGATCAGTGTATGACCAGCCACGTGATCAGTGCATGATAGCCACGTGGATCAGTGCGTGATCAGTCACGTGATCAGTGCATGATCAGTCACGATCAGTGCATGATCAGCCACATGATCAGTGCATGATCAATTACGCCATCAGTGCATGATCAGTCACGTGACCAGTACATGGTAGCTGCGCGATCATTGCATGATCAGCCACGTTAGCAGTGCATGATAACCACGTGATCAGTGCATGATCAGTCACGTGATCAGTGCATGATTATTCACGTGTTCAGTGCATGATCAATTACGCGATCAGTGCATGATCAGTCACGTGACCAGTACATGGTAGTTACGTGATCATTGCATGATTAGCCACGTGATCAGTGCATGATAGCCAATGCGTGATCAGTGCATGATAGTCACGCGATCAGTGCATGATCAGTCATGATACGCGTGATCAGCGCATGATCAGTGCATGGTGTCCACGTGATCAGTGAATGATAGCCACGCGATCAGTGCATGATAGCCACGCGATCAGTGCATGATCAGTCACGTGATACCTGTGTGATCAGCCACGTGATCAGTGCATGATGAGTCACGTGATCAGTGCAGGATTAATTACGTGATCAGTGCATGATCAGTCACGCGACCAGTACATGGTTGCTACGTGATCTTTTCATGATCAGCCACGTGAGCAGTGCATCATAGCCACGTGATCAGTGCATGATCAGTCACGTGATCAGTACATGATCAGTCAACTGAACTGTGCATAATCATTTACGTGACCTGAGCATGATCAGTCACGTGACCAGTATATGGCAGCTACGTGAACATTGCATGACCAGCCAGGTGAGAAGTGCATGATAGCCACGTGATGTGTGCATGATCAGCTACGTGAGCAGAGTATGATCAGCCACGTGATCAGTGCATGAGTGCCGTGTGATCAGTACATGATCAGTCACGTGACAGGTGTGTGGTAAGCCACGTGAACAGTGCATGTTCAGCCACGTGAGCAGTGCATGGTTAGACACGAGAACATTGTATGATCAAATACGTGATCAGTGCATGATATCCTCGTGATCAGTGCATGATGAGTCTCGTGAACTGTGCATGATCAGTCACGTGATCAGTGCATGATCAGCCACGTGATCAGTGCATGATCAGTCACGTGACCAGTATATGGTAGCTACGTGATCATTGCATGATCAGCCATGTGATCTGTGCATGATAGCCACGTGATCAGTGCATGATCAGTCCCGTGATCAGTGCATGATCAGCCACGTGATCAGTGCATGATCAGTCCCGTGATCAGTGCATGACCAGCCAAATGATCAGTGCATGATAGCCACGTGATCAGTGCATGATCAGTCACGTGATCAGTGCATGGTAAGTCACGTGATCAGTGCATGATCATGCACGTGATCAGTGCATGTGAGTCATGTAGTCAATGCATGATAGCGCCGCAATCAGTGCACGATCAGTCCCGTGATGAGTGTATGATCAGCCAAGTGACCAGTGCAAGATAGCTACGTGATCAGTGCATGATCAGTCACATGATCAGTGCATGATGAGCCACATCATCAGTGCATGAGAGCCACGTGATCAGTGCATGGTCATTCACGTGATAGGTGTGTGATCAGCGACGTGAACAGTGCATGCTCAGTCACGTCATCAGGGCCTGTTGAGCTTCGAGATTACTGTCTGCTAATCTGCTTGACAATTGCCAGCTGAGTTGTACGATTCCTGCCTGCCATCTCCTTGACAATTGCCACCTGTGCTGCATAATTCCTGCCTGCTCATCTACTTGATTATTGCCAGCTGAGCAGCATGATTTCTCAGAGCTGTGTTCCATGATTATTGCCTACAGATTCCTGCCTACTCAGCTCTTTGTTCATTGCCTCCAGAGGCACATGATCAGTGTATGACACCAAACATGATCAGCACATGATGAATCACATAATCAATCCATGATAAGCCAGGTGATCAGTGCATCATCATTGATCAGTGCATGATCAGTCATGTGATCAGTACATTGTAGCTGCGTGATCATTGCATGATCAGCCAGGTGACCAGTGCATAATAGCCACGTGATCAGTGCATGATCAGCCACGTGATCAGTGCATGATCAGTCACGTGATCAGTGCATGATCAGCCACGTGATCAGTGCTTGATTAGTCACGTGACCAGTACATGGTATCTACTTGATCATTGCATGATCAACCACGTGATCTGTGCATGATAGCCACGTGATCAGTGCATGATCAGTCACGTGATACGTGTGATAAGCCACGTGACCAGTGCATGATATCAGTGCATGATAGCCACGTGATCAGTGCATGATCAGTCACGTGATACGCATGATCATCCACGTGATCAGTGCCTGATATCCACGTGATCAGTGCAGGATAGCCACGTGATCACTTCATGATTAGTCATGTGATCTATACATGATTAGTCACGTGATACGTGTGATCAGCCACCGGATCAGTGCGTGATGAGCCACGTGATCAGTGCAGGATCACTTACGTGATCAGTGCATGATCAGTCACGAGACCAGTACATGGTTGCTACGTGATCGTTGCATGATCAGCCACGTGAGCGAAGCATGATAGCCACGTGATCAGTGCATGATCAGTCACGCGATCAGTACATGATCAGTCACGTGAACAGTGCATGATCATTTACGTGATCTGTGCATGATCAGTCACGCGACCAGTATATGGTAGCTACCTGATCATTTCATGACGAACCACGTGAGCAGTGCATGATAGCCACATGATGTGTGCATGATGAGTTACATGAGCAGAGTATGATCAGCCACGTGATCAGTGCATGAGTGCCACGTGATCAGTGCATGATATGTCACGTGACAGGTGTGTGATCAGCCACGTGAACAGTGCATGTTCCGCCACGTATTCAGTGCATGATAGCCACGTGATCAGTGCATGATCAGTTACGTGAGCAGTGTATGACCAGACACGTGATCAGTGCATGGTCAGACACGTGAACAGTGTATGATCAGCCACGTGATCAGTGCATGATATCCAAGTGATCAGTGCATGATCAATCACGTGATCAATGTATGATCAGCCACGTGAACAGTGCATGCTCAGTCACGTGATCAGGGCCTGCTGAGCTGCGTGATTACTGTCTGCTAATCTGTTGGACAATTGCCAGCTGAGCTGCACGATTCCTGCCTGTCATCTGCTTGACAATTGCCAGCTGTGCTGGGTAATTCATGCCTGCTCAGCTGCTTGATTATTGCCAGCTGAGCAGCATGATTCCTCACAGCTGAGTTCCATGATTATTGCCTGCTGACTGTATGATTCGTGCCTACTCAGCTCTTTGTTTATTGCCTCCAGAGGCACATGATCAGTGTATGATAGCAAACATGATTAGCGCATGATCAGTCACATGATCAGCGCCATTAAGTCACGTGATCACTACATGATAGTCATGTGATCAGTCCATGTTCAGTCACGGTATCAGTGCATGATCAGCCACGTGATCAGTGCATGATCTGTCACATGATTAGTGTATGATCATCCACGTGATCAGTGCATGGACAGTCATGTGATCAGTGCATGATATAGACGTGATCAGTGCATTATCAGTCTCGTGATCAGTGCATGATAGCCACGTGATCAGTGCATGATCAGTCACCTGATGGGTGTATGATCATTCAAGTGACCTGTACATTGTATCTACATGAACATTGCATGATCAGCCACGTGAGTAGTGCACGATAGCCATGTTATCACTGCATGATCAGTCACGTGATCAGTGCATGATCAGTCACGTGACCAGTACATGGTACCTGCGTGATCATCGCATGATCAGCCACGTGAGCAGTGCATGATAGCCACGTGATCAGTGCATGATCAGACACGAGAACAGTGCATGATCAGCCACGTGATCAGTGCATGATCAGTCACGTGATCAGTGCATGATCAGCCACGTGATCAGTGCATGATCACCTGTGACCAGTACATGGTAGCCACGTGATCATTGCATGATCAGCCACGTGATCAGTGCAAGATCAATTACCTGATGAGTGCTTGATCAGTTACGTGAGCAGTGCATGATCAGCCACGTGATCAGTGCATGGTCAGACACGTGAACAGTGTATGATTAGCCACATGATCCATGCACGATCAGTCACGTGACCAGCACATGGTAGCTGCGTGATCATTGCATGATCAGCCACGTCAGTGCATGATCAGCCATGTGATCAGTGCTTGATCGCCACGTGATCAGTGCATGATCAATTACGCGATCAGTGCATGATAGCCACGTGATCAGTGCTTGATCAGCCACGTGATCAGTGCTTGATCAGCCACGTGATCAGTGCATGATAGCCACGTGATCAGTGCATGATCTGTCACGTGATCAGTGTGATCAGCCACGCGATCCGTGCATGATCCACGCGTTCAGTGCATGATAGCCACGCGATCAGTGCATGATAGCCACGTGAGCAGTGCATGATTAGCCACGTGATACAGTGTGATCAGCCACGTGATCAGTGCATGATGAGTCACGTGATCAGTGCATGATCAATTACGTGATCAGTGCATGATCAGTCACGACCAGTACATGGTAGCTACGCGATCATTGCATGATCAGCCACGTGAGCAGTGCATGATAGCCACGTGATCAGTGCATGATCAGCCACGTGATCAGTGCATGATCAGTCACGTGAACAGTGCATGATCAGTTACGTGATCCGTGCATGATCAGTCACGTGACCAGTGCATGGTAGCTACGTGATCATTGCATGATCAGCCACGTGAGCAGTGCATGATAGCCACGTGATGTGCATGATCAGCTTCGCGAGATCAGTGATGACCACCCACGTGACCAGTGCATGAGTGCCACGATCAGTGCATGATCAGTCACGTGACAGGTGTGTGATCAGCCACGCGATCAGTGCATGTTCAGCCACGTGATCAGTGCATGATAGCACGTGATCAGTGCATGATCAGTCACGTATGTGCATGATCAGCCACGTGATCAGTGCATGATCAGCCACGTGACCAGTGCATGATCAGCCACGTGATCAGTGCATGATAGCTACGTGATCAGTGCATGATCAATCACGGGATCAGTGCATGGTCAGCCACGCGATCAGTGTATGATCAGCCACGTGATCAGTGTATGATAGCCACGTGATCAGTGCATGATCAGCTACGTGAACAGTGCATGATCAGTCACGTGACAGGTGCATGATCAGCCACGTGATCAGTGCATGATCAGCCACGTGATCAGTGCATGATGAGTCTCGTGAAGAGTGCATGATCAGTCACGTGATCAGTGTTTGATCAGCCACTTGATCAGTGCATGATCAATTACGCGATCAGTGCATGATCAGTCACGCGACCAGTATATGGTAGCTACGTGAACATTGTATGATCAGCCACGTGATCAGTGCATGATACACGTGATCAGTGCATGATCAGTCACGTGATCAGTGCATGATCAGCCACGTGATCAGTGCATGATAGCCACGCGATCAGCATGATCAGCCACGTGATCAGTGCATGATCAGTCACGACACGCATGATCACCACGCGGATCAGTGCATGATAGCCACGTGATCAGTGCATGATCGCCACGTGATCAGTGCATGATTAGTCACGTGATCTGTGCATCATCAGTCACGCGATAGTGCATGATCAGCCACGTGATCAGCGCATGAGCCACGCGATCAGTGCATGATCAGTCACGTGATCAGTGCATGATCAGTCACTGACCAGTACATGGTTGCCATGTGATCAGCGCATGATCAGCCACGTGATCAGTGCATGATAGCCACGCGATCAGTGCATGATCAGTCACGTGATCAGTATGATCAGCCACGTGATCAGCATGATCACTATGCGATCTGTGCATGATCAGTCACGCGAACAGTATATGGAGCAGCACGTGATCAGTGCATGATCAGCCACGTGAGCAGTGCATGATAGCCACGTGATCTGTGCATGATCAGTCACGTGAGCAGTGTATGATCAGCCACGTGATCAGTGATGACGTGATCAGTGCATGATAGTCACGTGATCAGTGCGTGACCAGTCACGTGAACAGTGCATGATCCGCCACGTGATCAGTGCATGATAGCCACGTGATCAGTGCATGATCAGCCACGTGACGCATGCATGATCAGCACACGTGATCAGTGCATGGTCAGACACGTGATCAGTGCATGATCAGCCACGTGATCAGTGCATGATCAGCCATGTGATCAGTGCATGATCACCACGTGACCAGCATGCAGAAGCACGCGATCAGTGCAGGATCGCCACGTGATCAGTGCATGATCAGTCACGTGATCAGTGCATGATCAGCCGCGTGACTAGTGTATGCTCAGCCACGTGATCATTGCATGATCAGCCACGAGCAGTGCATGATTAGCCACGCGATCAGTGCATGATCAGTCACGCGATCAGTGCATGATAGCTGCGTGATCATTGCATGATCAGCCACGTGATCAGTGCATGATAGCCACGCGATCAGTGCCTGATCAGCCACGTGATCAGCATGCTCAGTCACGCGAACAGCATGAACACCGAATAGCATGATCAGCGTGATCATGCATGATCAGCCACGTGATCAGTGCATGATAGTCACGTGATCAGTGCATGATCAGTCACGTGATACGTGTGATCAGCCACGTGATCAGTGCATGATATCCACGTGATCAGTGCATGATAGCCACGCGATCAGTGCATGATAGTCACGATCAGTGCATGATCAGTCACGCGATAGTGCATGATCAGCCACGTGATCAGTGCATGATGAGTCAGGTGATCAGTGCAGGATCAATTACGTGATCAGTGCATGATCAGTCACGCGACCAGTACATGGTTGCTACGTGATCATTGCACGATCAGCCACGGGAGCAGTGCATGATAGCCACGTGATCAGTGCATGATCAGTCACGTGATCAGTACATGATCAGTCACGTGAACAGTGCATGATCATCCATGCGATCTGTGCATCAGTCACGTGACTAGTATATGGTAGCTACGTGATCATTGCATGACCAGCCACGTGAGCAGTGCATGATAGTCACGTGATGTGCATGATCAGCCACGTGAGCAGTGTATGATCAGCCACGTGATCAGTGCATGAGTGCCACGTGATCAGTGCATGATATGTCACGTGACAGGTGTGTGATCAGCCACGTGAACAGTGCATGTTCAGCCACGTAATCAGTGCATGATAGCCACGTGATCAGTGCATGATCAGTTACGCGATCAGTGTATGATCAGCCACGTGATCAGTGCATGGTCAGGCACGTGATCAGTGTATGATCAGCCACGTGATCAGTGCATGATAGCCACGTGATCAGTGCATGATCAGTCACGTGATCAGTGCATGATCAGCCACGTGAATGTGCATGATCAGCCACGTGATCAGTGCATGATAGCCATGTGATCAGCATCAGCGCGTGAAGTGCATGATCATCACGTGATCAGTGCATGATCAGCCACTGATCAGTGCATGATCAGCCACGTGATCAGTGCATGATCAGTCATGTGATCAGTGCATGATAGCCACGTGATCAGTGCATGATCAGCCACGTGATCAGTGCATGATAGCCACGTGATCAGTGCATGATGAGGCACGTGATCAGTGCATGATCAGTCACGTGATCAGTGCATGATCAGTTACATGACTATCAGCATGATCAGCCACGTGATCAGTGCATGCCAGTTACGTGATCAGTGCATGATCAGTCACGTGATCAGTGCATGATCAGCCACGTGATCAGTGCATGATCAGTCACGTGATCAGTGCATGATCAGCCACGTGATCAGTGCATGATCAGCCACGTGATCAGTGCATGCCCAGCCACGTGATCAGCGCCTGCTAGTCATCGTGATCAGTGTGATAGCCACGTGATCAGTGCATTATCAGCCACGTGATCAGTGCATGATTAGTCACGCGATCAGTGCATGATCAGTCACTTGATCAGTGCATGTTCAGCCACGTGATCAGTGCATGATTGCCACGTGAGCAGTGCATGATCAGTCACGTGATCAGTGCATGATCAGCCACGTGAACAGCGCATGACCAGCCACGTGATCAGTGCATGATAGCCACGTGATCAGCATGATCACGTGACGAACAGCGATGATCAGTCACGTGATCAATGCATGATAAGCCACGTGATCAGTGCATGATCAATTGCGTGATCAGTGCATGATCAGTCATGTGATCAGTACATGGTAGCCACGTGATCAGTGCATGATCAGCCACGTGATCAGTGCATGATAGCCACGTGATCAGTTCATGATCAGTCACGTGATCAGCATGATCAGTCACGTGATCAGTGCATGATCAGCTACGTGATCAGTGCATGATCAGTCACGTGACAGCGCATGCAGGCAGCGTGATCATTGCATGATCAGCCACGCCAGGTGCATGATCAGCCACGATGTGTGCATGATCAGCCACGATCAGCATGATCAGCCACGTGATCAGTGCATGACCAGTCACGCGATACGTGTGTGATCAGCCACGTGATCAGTGCATGATATCCACGCGTGATCAGTGCATGATAGCCACGTGATCAGTGCATGATCAGTCACGTGATCAGTGCATGATCAGTCACGCGATAGTGCATGATCAACTACGTGATCAGTGCATGATCAGCCACGTGATCAGTGCATGATCAGCCACGTGATCAGTGCATGATCAGCCACGCGATCAGCATATGGAGTCACGGATCAGTGCATGATCAGCCACGTGATCAGTGCATGATAGCCACGCGATCAGTGCATGATCAGTCACGTGATCAGTGCATGATCAGCCACGTGATCAGTGCATGATAGCCACGTGATCAGTGCATGATCAGTCACGCATCACATGATCATTCACTGATCAGTGCATGATCAGTCACGTGATCAGTGCATGATCAGCACGGATGCATGTAGCTATCATTGCATGACCAGCCACGTGATCAGTGCAGGATAGCCACGTGATCAGTGCATGATCAGTCACGAGATCAGTGCATGATCAGCCACGTGATCAGTGCATGAGTGCCACCTGATCAGTGCATGATCACATGATCAGTGCATGATCAGTCACGTGAACAGTGCATGATCTCCACGTGATCAGTGCATGATCAGTCATGTGATCAGTGCATGATCAGCCACGTGATCACTGCATGATCAGTCACGTGATCAGTGTATGATCAAGTCGTGATCAGCATGATGCAGTCACGTGACCAGTGCATGATCAGTCTCGTGATCAGTGCATGATTAGTCACGTGATCAGTGCATGATCAGCCACGTGATCAGTGCATGATCAGTCATGTGAGCAGTATATTAGAAGACGTGACTTGTATGATCACTATGATCAGTGCATGATAGCCACGTGATCAGTATGATACCACGTGATCAGTGCATGATCAGTCACGTGATCAGCATGATCAGCCACGTGATCAGTGCATGACCAATTACGCGATCAGTGCGTGATCAGCCACGTGATCAGTGCATGATAGCCACGTGATCAGTGCATGATCAGCCACGCGATCAGTGCATGATCAGTCACGCGATCAGTGCATGATCAGCCACGTGAGCAGTGCATGATCAGCCACGTGATCAGTGCATGATCAGCCACGTGATCAGCGCATGATCAGTCACGTGATCAGTACATGGTAGCTACGTGATCAGTGCATGATCAGCCATGTGATCAGTGCATGATAGCCACGTGATCAGTGCATGATCAGCCACGTGATCAGTGCATGATAGCACGTGATCAGTGCATGATCAGCCACGTGATCAGTGCATGATAGTCACGTGATCAGTGCATGATCAGTCACGTGAACAGTGCATGATCGACGTGATCAGTGCATGATCAGCCACGTGATCAGTGCATGATAGCCACGTGATCAGTGCATGATCAGTCACGTGATCAGTGCATGATCAGCCACGTGATCAGTGCATGAGTGCCATGTGATCAGTGCATGATAGTCCGTGATCAGGGCATGATCAGCCAGTGATCAGTGTATGTTCAGCCAAGTGATCAGTGCATGATAGCCACGTGATCAGTGCATGATCAGTCACGTGATCAGTGCATGATCAGCCACGTGATCAGTGCATGATCAGCCAAGTGATCAGTATACACACGTGATCAGTGCATGATCAGTCACGTGATCAGTACATGATAGCCACGTGATCAGCGCATGATCAATCACGTGATCAGTGCGTGATCAGCCACGTGAACAGTGCATGCTCAGTCACGTGATCAGGGCCTCCTGAGCTGCGTGATTACTGTCTGCTCATCTGTTTGACAATTGCCAGCTGAGCTGCACGATTCCTGCCTGTCATCTCCTTGACAATTGCCACTGTGCTGCGTAATTCCTGCCTGCTCATCTAATTGATTATTGCCAGCTGAGCAGCATGATTTCTCAGCTGAGTTCCATGATTATTGCCTGCTGACTGATTCCTGCCTTCTCAGCTCTTTGTTCGTTGCCTCCAGAGGCACATGATCAGTGTATGACACCAAACATGATCAGACCATGATCAGTCACATGATCAGTGCATGATAAGCCACGTGATCAGTGCATGATCAGTCACGTGATCAGTGCATGATCAGTCACGTGATCAGTGCATGATAGCCACGTGATCAGTGCATGATCAGTCACGTGATCAGCGCATGATAGCCACGTGATCAGTGCATGATCAGTCACGTGATCATTGCATGATCAGTCACGTGATCAGTGCATGATCAGCCACGCGATCAGCGCATGATCAGTCACGTGATCAGTGCATGATCACCCCGACCAGTACATGGTAGCCAAGTGATCATTGCATGATCAGCCACGTGATCAGTGCATGATCAATCACGCGATCAGTGCATGATCAGTCACGTGATCAGTGTATGATCAGCCACGTGATCAGTGCATGATCAGCCACGCGATCAGTGCATGATCAGTCACGTGATCAGTGTATGATCAGCCACGTGATCAGTACATGGGCTACATGATCAATGCATGATCAGCCACGTGATCAGTGCATGATAGCCACGTGATCAGTATGATCAGCCACGTGATCAGTGCATGATCAGCCACGTGATCAGTGCATGACAGGCACGTGATCAGTGCATGATCAGCCACGTGAGCAGTGCATGATAGCCACGTGATCAGTGCATGATCAGTCACGTGATCAGTGCATGATCAGCCACGTGATCAGTGCCTGCTCAGCCACATGATCTGTGCATGATCAACCACGTGATCAGTGCATGATCAGTCACGTGATCAATGCACGATAGCCGTGATCAGTGCATGATCAGCTACGTGATCAGTGCATGATAGCCACGTGATCAGTGCATGATCAGTCACGTGATCAGTGCATGATCAACCACGTGATCAGTGCATGATCAGTCACGTGACCAGCATGATAGCTACGTGATCATTGCATGATCAGCCACGTGATCAGTGCATGATAGCCACGTGATCAGTGCGCGATCAGTCACGTGATCAGTGCATGATCAGTCACGCGAACAGTGCATGATCATTTACGTGATCAGTGCATGATCAGTCACGTGACCAGTATATGGTAGCTACGTGATCAGTGCATGACCAGCCAGGCGAGCAGTGCATGATAGCCACCTGATCAGTGCATGATCAGCTACGTGATCAGCACATGATCAGCCACGGGATCAGTGCATGATAGCCACGTGATCAGTGCATGATCAGTCACGGGACAGTGTATGATCAGCCACGTGATCAGTGCATGATCATCCACGTGATCAGTGCATGATAGCCACGTGATCAGTGCATGATCAGTCACGTGATCAGTGCGATCAGCCACGTGATCAGTGCATGATCAGCCACGTGATCAGTGTATGATCAGCCACGTGATCAGTGCATGATATCCACGTGATCAGTGCATGATGAGTCACGTGATCAGTGCATGATCAGCCACGTGATCAGTGCATGATGAGCCATGTGATCAGTGCAGGATCAATCACGTGATCAGTGCATGATCAGTCACGTGACAGTACATGGTAGCCACGCGATCATTGCATGATCAGCCACGTGATCAGTGCATGACAGCCACGTGATCAGTGCATGATCAGTTACGTGATCAGTGCATGATCAGTCACGTGATCAGTGCATGACAGGCACGTGATCAGTGCATGATCAGCCACGTGATCAGTGCATGATAGCCACGCGATCAGTGCATGATCAGCCACGTGAGCAGTGCATGATAGCCACGTGAGTGCATGATCAGTCACGTGAGCAGAGTATGATCAGCCACGTGATCAGTGCATGATCAGTCACGTGATCAGTGCATGATCAGCCACGTGATCTGTGCATGATCAGCCACGTGATCAGTGCATGATATCCACGTGATCAGTGCATGATCAGTTACGTGATCAGTGCATGATCAGGCACGTGATCAGTGTATGATCAGCCACGTGATCAGTGCATGATCAGCCACGTGATCAGTGCATGACCAGTCACGTGATCAGTACATGATCAGTCACGTGACCAGTACATGATAGCCACGTGATCAGTGCATGATCAGCCACGTGATCAGTGCATGATAGCTACGTGATCAGTGCATGATCAGCCACGTGATCAGTGCATGATCAGTCATGTGATCAGTGCATGATCAGGCACGTGATCAGTGCATGATCTGCCACATCAGTGCATGATCAGCCACGTGATCAGTGCATGACAGCTACGTGATCAGTGCATGATCAGTCACGTGATCAGTGCATGATAGCCACGTGATCAGTGCATGATCATTCACGTGATCAGTGTGTGATCAGCCATGCGAACAGTGCATGCTCAGTCACGTGATCAGGGCCTGCTGAGCTGCGTGATTACTGTCTGCTCATCTGCTTGACAATTGCCAGCTGAGCTGCATGATTCCTGCCTGTCATCTCCTTGACAATTGCCACCTGTGCTGCATAATTCCTGCCTGCTCATCTACTTGATTATTGCCAGCTGAGCAGCATGATTTCTCAGAGCTGAGTTCCATGATTATAGCCTGCTGACTGATTCCTGCCTACTCAGCTCTTTGTTCATTGCCTCCAGAGGCACATCAGTGTATGCAAACATGATCAGTGCATGTGATCAGTGCATGAGTCACGTGATCAGTGCATGATCAGTCACGTGATCAGTGCATGATCAGTCACGTGATCAGTACATGGTAGCTGCGTGATCAGTGCATGATCAGCCACGTGATCAGTGCATGATAGCCACGTGATCAGTGCATGATCAGTTACGTGATCAGTGCATGATCAGTCACGTGATCAGTGCATGATCAGCCACGTGATCAGTGCATGATCAGTCACGTGATCAGTGCATGATCAGTCACGTGATCAGTGCATGATAGCCACGTGATCAGTGCATGATCAGCCACGTGATCAGTGCATGATCAATCACGTGATCAGTGCATGATCAGTCACGTGCAGTGCATGATCAGCCACGTGATCAGTGCATGGTCAGACACGTGAACAGTGTATGATCAGCCACGTGATCAGTGCATGATATCCACGTGATCAGTGCATGATCATCACGTGATCAGTGTATGATCAGCCACGTGAACAGTGCATGCTCAGTCACGTGATCAGGGCCTGCTGAGCTGCGTGATTACTGTCTGCTCATCTGCTTGACAATTGCCAGCTGAGCTGCATGATTCCTGCCTGTCATCTGCTTGACAATTGCCAACTGTACTGCGTAATTCCTTCCTGCTCAGCTGGTTGATTATTGCCAGCTGAGCAGCATGATTCCTCACAGCTGAGTTCCATGATTATTGCCTGCTGACTGTTTGATTCGTACCTACTCAGCTCTTTGTTTATTGCCTCCAGAGGCACATGATCAGTGTATGACAGCAAACATGATCAGTGCATGATCAGTCACATGATCAGCGCCATTAAGTCACGTGATCACTAAATGATAGTCATGTGATCAGTCCATGCTCAGTCACGGTATCAGTGCATGATCAGCCACGCGATCAGTGCATGATCAGCCACGTGATCAGTGCATGATAGCCACGTGATCAGTGCATGATCAGCCACGTGATCAGTGCATGACTGTCACGTGATCAGTGCATGATCAGTCACGTGATCAGTGCATGATCAGGCACGTGATCAGTGCATGATCAGCCACGTGATCAGTGCATGATAGCCACGTGATCAGTGCATGATCAGTCACGTGATCAGTGCATGATCAGTCACGTGACCAGTACATGGTAGCTACATGATCATTGCATGATCAGCCACGTGAGAGTGCATGATAGCCACGTGATCAGTGCATGATCAGTCACGTGATCAGTGCATGATCAGTCATGTGATCTGTGCATGATCAGGCACGTGATCAGTGCATGATCAGCCACGTGATCAGTGCATGATAGCCACGTGATCAGTGCATGATCAGTCACGTGATCAGTGCATGATCAGTCACGTGATCAGTGCATGATCAGCCACGTGATCAGTGCATGATCAATTACGTGATCAGTGCATGATCAGTCACGTGACCAGTACATGGTAGCTGTGATCAGTGCATGATCAGCCACGTGATCAGTGCATGATAGCCACGTGATCAGTGCATGATCAGTCACGTGATCAGTGCATGATCAGTCACGTGATCAGTGCATGATCAGCCACGTGATCAGTGCATGATCAGTCACGTGATCAGCATGATAGCACGTGATCAGTGCATGATCAGCACGTGATCAGTGCATGATCAGCCACGTGATCAGTGCATGATCAGCCACGTGATCAGTGCATGATCAGTCACGTGATCAGTGCATGATCAGCCACGTGATCAGTGCATGATCAGCCACGTGATCAGTGCATGATCAGCCACGTGATCAGTGCATGATAGCCACGTGATCAGTGCATGATCAGTCACGTGATCAGTACATGATCAGTCACGTGAACAGTGCATGATCATTAACGTGATCTGTGCATGATCAGTCACGTGACCAGTATATGGTAGCTACGTGATCATTCCATGACGAGCCACGTGAGCAGTGCATGGTAGAAACGTGATGTGTGCATGATGAGTTACGTGAGCAGAGTATGATCAGCCACATGATCAGTGCATGAGTGCCACGTGATCAGTGCATGATATGTCACGTGACAGGTGTGTGATCAGCCACGTGAACAGTGCATGTTCAGCCACGTGATCAGTGCATGATAGCCACGTGATCAGTGCATGATCAGTTACGTGAGCAGTGTATGGTCAGCCACGTGATCAGTGCATGGTCAGACACGAGAACAGTGTATGATCAGCCACGTGATCAGTGCATGATATCCAAGTGATCAGTGCATGATCAATCACGTGATCAGTGTATGATCAGCCACGTGAACAGTGCATGCTCAGTCACGTGATCAGGGCCTGCTGAGCTGCGTGATTACTGTCTGCTCATCTGCTTGACAATTGCCAGCTGAGCTGCAGGATTCCTGCCTGTCATCTGCTTGACAATTGCCAGCTGTGCTGCGTAATTCCTGCCTGCTCAGCTGCTTGATTATTGCCAGCTGAGCAGCATGATTCCTCACAGCTGAGTTCCATGATTATTGCCTGCTGACTGTTTGATTCGTGCCTACTCAGCTCTTTGTTTATTGCCTCCAGAGGCACATGATCAGTGTATGATAGCAAACATGATCAGCGCATGATCAGTCACATGATCAGCGCCATTAAGTCACGTGATCACTACATGATAGTCATGTGATCAGTCCATGCTCAGTCACGTATCAGTGCATGATCAGCCACGTGATCAGTGCATGATCTGTCACATGATTAGTGTATGATCATCCACGTGATCAGTGCATGGGCAGTCATGTGATCAGTGCATGATATAGACGTGATCAGTGCATGATCAGTCTCGTGATCAGTGCATGATAGCCACGTGATCAGTGCATGATCAGTCACCTGATGGGTGTATGATCATTCACGTGACCTGTACATGGTAGCTACATGATCATTGCATGATCAGCCACGTGAGTAGTGCATGATAGCCACGTGATCAGTGCATGATCAGTCACGTGATCAGTGCATGATCAGTCACGTGATCAGTGCATGATCAGCCACGTGATCAGTGCATGATCAGCCACGTGATCAGTGCATGATCAGCCACGTGATCAGTGCATGATCAGTCACGTGATCAGTGCATGATCAGTCACGTGATCAGTGTGTGATCAGCCACGTGATCAGTGCATGATCAGTCACGTGATCAGGGCATGCTGAGCTGCGTGATTACTGTCTGCTCATCTGCTTGACAATTGCCAGCTGAGCTACACGATTCCTGCATGTCATCTCCTTGACAATTGCCACTGTGCTGCGAATTCCTGCTTGCTCATCTACTTGATTATTGCCAGCTGAGCAGCATGATTTCTCAGAGGTGAGTTCCATGATTATAGCCTGCTGACTGATTCCTGCCTACTCAGCTCTATGTTCATTGCCTCCAGAGGCACATGATCAGTGTGTGACAGAAACATGATCAGCACATGATCAGTCACATGATCAGTGCATGATAAGCCACGTGATCAGTGCATGATCAGCCACGTGATCAGTGCATGATCAGCCACGTGATCAGTGCATGATAGCCACGTGATCAGTGCATGATCAGTTACCTGAGCAGTGTATGATGAGCCACGTGATCAGTGCATGGTCAAACAGGTGAACAGTGTATGATCAGCCACGTGATCAGTGCATGATTTCCAAGTGATCAGTGCATGATCATCACGTGATCAGTGTATGATCAGCCACGTGAACAGTGCATGCTCAGTCACGTGATCAGGGCCTGCTGAGCTGCGTGATTACTGTCTGCTCATCTGCTTGACAATTGCCAGCTGAGCTGCACGATTCCTGCCTGTCATCTGCTTGACAATTGCCAGCTGTGCTGCGTAATTCCTGCCTGCTCAGCTGCTTGATTATTGCCAGCTGAGCAGCATGATTCCTCACACCTGAGTTCCATGATTATTGCCTGCTGACTGTTTGATCGTGCCTACTCAGCTCTTTGTTTATTGCCTCCAGAGGCACATGATCAGTGTATGATAGCAAACATGATCAGTGCATGATCAGTCACATGATCAGCGCCATTAAGTCACGTGATCACTACATGATAGTCATGTGATCAGTCCATGCTCAGTCACGGTATCAGTGCATGATCAGCCACGTGATCAGTGCATGATCAGCCCGTGATCAGTGCATGATAGCTATGTGATCAGTGCATGATTATCACGTGATCAGTGCATGATCAGTCACGTGATCAGTGCATGATCAGCCACGTGATCAGTGCATGATCAGTCACCTGATGGGTGTATGATCAGTCACGTGACCAGTACATGGTAGCTACATGATCATTGCATGATCAGCCACGTGAGTAGTGCATGATAGCCACGTGATCAGTGCATGATCAGTCACGTGATCAGTGCATGATCAGTCATGTGATCAGTGCATGATCAGGCACGTGATCAGTGCATGATCAGCCACGTGATCAGTGCATGATAGCCACGTGATCAGTGCATGATCAGTCACGTGATCAGTGCATGATCAGTCACGTGATCAGTGCATGATCAGCCACGTGATCAGTGCATGATCAGCCACGTGATCAGTGCATGATCAGTCACGTGATCAGTGCATGATCAGTCACGTGATCAGTGCATGGTAGCTACGTGATCAGTGCATGATCAGCCACGTGATCAGTGCATGATAGCCACGTGATCAGTGCATGATCAGTCACGTGATCAGTGCATGATCAGCCACGTGATCAGTGCATGATCAGTCATGTATCAGTGCATGATAGCCACGTGATCAGTGCATGATCAGTCCGTGATCAGTGCATGATCAGCCACGTGATCAGTGCATGATAGCTACGTGATCAGTGCATGATCAGTCACGTGATCTGTGTGATCAGCCACGTGATCAGTGCATGATAGCCACGTGATCAGTGCATGATCAGTCACGTGATCAGTGCATGATCAGTCACGTGATCAGTGCATGATCAGCCACGTGATCAGTGCATGATAGCCACGTGATCAGTGCATGATCAGTCACGTGATCAGTGCATGATCAGCCACGTGATCAGTGCATGATCAGCCACGTGATCAGTGCATGATCAGTCACGTGATCAGTGCATGATCAGCCACGTGATCAGTGCATGATCAGTCACGTGATCAGTGCATGATCAGTCACGTGATCAGTGCATGATCAGCCACGTGATCAGTGCATGATCAGTCACGTGACCAGTGCATGATAGCTACGTGATCAGTGCATGACAGCCACGTGAGCAGTGCATGATAGCCACGTGATCAGTGCATGATATGTCACGTGAAAGGTGTGTGATCAGCCACGTGAACAGTGCATGTTCAGCCACGTGATCAGTGCATGATAGCCACGTGATCAGTGCATGATCAGTTACGTGAGCAGTGTATGATCAGCCACGTGATCAGTGCATGGTCAGACACGTGAACAGTGTATGATCAGCCACGTGATCAGTGCATGATATCCAAGTGATCAGTGCATGATCAATCACGTGATCAGTGTATGATCAGCCACGTGAACAGTGCATGCTCAGTCACGTGATCTGGGCCTGCTGAGCTGCGTGATTACTGTCTGCTCATCTGCTTGACAATTGCCAGCTGAGCTGCACGATTCCTGCCTGTCATCTGCTTGACAATTGCCACCTGTGCTGCGTAATTCCTGCCTGCTCAGCTACTTGATTATTGCCAGCTGAGCAGCATGATTCCTCACAGCTGAGTTCCATGATTATAGCCTGCTGACTGATTCGTGCCTACTCAGCTCTTTGTTTATTGCCTCCAGAGGCACATGATCAGTGTATGATACCAAACATGATCAGCGCATGATCAGTCACATGATCAGCGCCATTAAGTCACCTGATCACTACATGATAGTCATGTGCTCAGTCCATGCTCAGTCACGGTATCAGTGCATGATCAGCCACGTGATCAGTGCATGATCTGTCACATGATTAGTGTATGATCATCCACGTGATCAGTGCATGGGCAGTCATGTGATCAGTGGATGATATAGACGTGATCAGTGCATGATCAGTCTCGTGATCAGTGCATGATAGCCACGTGATCAGTGCATGATCAGTCACCTGATGGGTGTATGATCATTCACGTGACCTGTACATGGTAGCTACATGATCATTGCATGATCAGCCACGTGAGTAGTGCATGATAGCCACGTGATCACTGCATGATCAGTCACGTGATCAGTGCATGATCAGTCATGTGACCAGTACATGGTAGCTGCGTGATCATGCATGATCAGCCACGTGAGCAGTGCATGATAGCCACGTGATCAGTGCATGATCAGACACGTGATCAGTGCATGATCAGTCACGTGATCAGTGCATGATCAGCCACGTGATCAGTGCATGATCAGGCACGTGATCAGTGTATGTCAGCCACGTGATCAGTGCATGATAGCCACGTGATCAGTGCATGATCAGTCACGTGATCAGTGCATGATCAGTCACGTGATCAGTGCATGATCAGCCACGTGATCAGTGCATGATCAGCCACGTGATCAGTGCATGATCAATTACGTGATCAGTGCATGATCAGTCACGTGACCAGTACATGGTAGCCACGTGATCATTGCATGATCAGCCACGTGATCAGTGCATGATAGCCACGTGATCAGTGCATGATCAGCCACGTGATCAGTGCATGATCAGTCACGTGATCAGTGCATGATCAGTCACGTGATCAGTGCATGATCATCCACGTGATCAGTGCATGTCAGTCATGTGATCAGTGCATGATAGCACGTGATCAGTGCATGATCAGTCCGTGATCAGTGCATGATCAGCCACGTGATCAGTGCATGATCAGCCACGTGATCAGTGCATGATCAGTCACGTGATCAGTGCATGATCAGTCACGTGATCAGGTGTGATCAGCCACGTGAACAGTGCATGCTCAGTCACGTGATCAGGCCTGCTGAGCTGCGTGATTACTGTCTGCTCATCTGCTTGACAATTGCCAGCTGAGCTGCACGATTCCTGCCTGTCATCTGCTTGACAATTGCCACCTGTGCTGCGTAATTCCTGCCTGCTCATCTGCTTGATTATTGCCAGCTGAGCAGCATGATTTCTCAGAGCTGAGTTCCATGATTTTAGCCTGCTGACTGATTCCTGCCTACTCAGCTCTATGTTCATTGCCTCCAGAGGCACATGATCAGTGTATGACACCAAACATGATCAGTGCATGATCAGTCACATGATCAGTGCATGATAAGCCACGTGATCAGTGCATGATCAGTTACGTGATCAGTGCATGATCAGTCACGTGATCAGTGCATGGTAGCTGCGTGATCAGTGCATGATCAGCCACGTGATCAGTGCATGATAGCCACGTGATCAGTGCATGATCAGTCACGTGATCAGTGCATGATCAGCCACGTGATCAGTGCATGATCAGCCACGTGATCAGTGCATGATAGTCACGTGATCAGTGCATGATCAGCCACGTGATCAGTGCATGATCAGTCACGTGATCAGTGCATGATATCACGTGATCAGTGCATGATCAGTCACGTGATCAGTGCATGATAGCCACGTGATCAGTGCATGATCAGTCACGTGATCAGTGCATGATCAGTCACGTGATCAGTGCATGATCAGCCACGTGATCAGTGCATGATCAGTCACGTGATCAGTGCATGATCAGTCACGTGATCAGTGCATGATCAGCCACGTGATCAGTGCATGATCAGCCACGTGATCAGTGCATGATAGCCACGTGATCAGTGCATGATAGCCACGTGATCAGTGCATGATCAGTCACGTGATAGTGCATGATCAGCCACGTGATCAGTGCATGTCAGCCACGTGATCAGTGCATGATCAGCCACGTGATCAGTGCATGATCAGCCACGTGATCAGTGCATGATCAGTCACGTGATACGCATGATCAGCCACGTGATCAGTGCATGATCAGCCACGTGATCAGTGCATGATCAGCCACGTGATCAGTGCATGATCAGTCACGTGATCAGTGCATGATAGCCACGTGATCATCATGATCAGCCACGTGATCAGTGCATGATAGCCACGTGATCAGTGCATGATAGCCACGTGATCAGTGCATGAGAGCCACGTGATCAGTGCATGATCAGTCACGTGACACATGTGTGATCAGCCACGTGATCAGTGCATGATCAGCCACGTGATCAGTGCATGATCAATTACGTGATCAGTGCATGATCAGTCACGTGACCAGTACATGGTAGCTACGTGATCAGTGCATGATCAGCCACGTGATCAGTGCATGATAGCCACGTGATCAGTGCATGATCAGTCACGTGATCAGTGCATGATCAGTCACGTGATCAGTGCATGATCATTTACGTGATCAGTGCATGATCAGTCACGTGACCAGTACATGGTAGCTACGTGATCATTGCATGATCAGCCACGTGATCAGTGCATGATAGCCACGTGATCAGTGCATGATCAGTTACGTGATCAGTGCATGATCAGCCACGTGATCAGTGCATGAGTGCCACGTGATCAGTGCATGATCAGTCACGTGATCAGTGCATGATCAGCCACGTGATCAGTGCATGATCAGTCACGTGATCAGTGCATGATCAGCCACGTGATCAGTGCATGAGTGCCACGTGATCAGTGCATGATATGTCACGTGACAGTGTGTGATCAGCCACGTGAACAGTGCATGTTCAGCCACGTGATCAGTGCATGATAGCCACGTGATCAGTGCATGATCAGTTACGTGAGCAGTGTATGATCAGCCACGTGATCAGTGCATGGTCAGACACGTGAACAGTGTGATCAGCCACGTGATCAGTGCATGATATCCAAGTGATCAGTGCATGATCATCACGTGATCAGTGTATGATCAGCCACGTGAACAGTGCATGCTCAGTCACGTGATCAGGGCCTGCTGAGCTGCGTGATTACTGTCTGCTCATCTGCTTGACAATTGCCAGCTGAGCTGCACGATTCCTGCCTGTCATCTGCTTGACAATTGCCAGCTGTGCTGCGTAATTCCTGCCTGCTCAGCTGCTTGATTATTGCCAGCTGAGCAGCATGATTCCTCACACCTGAGTTCCATGATTATTGCCTGCTGACTGTTTGATTCGTGCCTACTCAGCTCTTGTTTATTGCCTCCAGAGGCACATGATCAGTGTATGATAGCAAACATGATCAGCGCATGATCAGTCACATGATCAGCGCCATTAAGTCACGTGATCACTACATGATAGTCATGTGATCAGTCCATGCTCAGTCACGGTATCAGTGCATGATCAGCCACGTGATCAGTGCATGATCAGTCACGTGATCAGTGCATGATCAGTCACGTGATCAGTGCATGATCAGCCACGTGATCAGTGCATGATCAGCCACGTGATCAGTGCATGATCAGTCACGTGATCAGTGCATGATCAGTCACGTGATCAGTGCATGGTAGCTACGTGATCATTGCATGATCAGCCACGTGATCAGTGCATGATAGCCACGTGATCAGTGCATGATCAGCCACGTGATCAGTGCATGATCAGTCACGTGATCAGTGCATGATCAGTCACGTGATCAGTGCATGGTGCCACGTGATCAGTGCATGATCAGCCACGTGATCAGTGCATGATAGCCACGTGATCAGTGCATGATCAGTCACGTGATCAGTGCATGATCAGCCACGTGATCAGTGCATGATAGCCACGTGATCAGTGCATGATCAGCCACGTGATCAGTGCATGATCAGCCACGTGATCAGTGCATGATCAGTCACGTGATCAGTGCATTCAGTCACGTGATCAGTGCATGATAGCCACGTGATCAGTGCATGATCAGTCACGTGATCAGTGCATGATCAGCCACGTGATCAGTGCATGATAGCCACGTGATCAGTGCATGATAGCCACGTGATCAGTGCATGATCAGCCACGTGATCAGTGCATGATAGCCACGTGATCAGTGCATGATCAGTCACGTGATCAGTGCATGATCAGCCACGTGATCAGTGCATGATCAGCCACGTGATCAGTGCATGATAGCCACGTGATCAGTGCATGATCAGTCACGTGATGCATGATGGTAGCTACGTGATCAGTGCATGATCAGCCACGTGATCAGTGCATGATAGCCACGTGATCAGTGCATGATCAGCCACGTGATCAGTGCATGATCAGTCACGTGATCAGTGCATGATCAGTCACGTGATCAGTGCATGATCATTTACGTGATCTGTGCATGATCAGTCACGTGACCAGTATATGGTAGCACGTGATCATTCCATGACGAGCCACGTGAGCAGTGCATGATAGCCACGTGATGTGTGCATGATCAGTTACGTGAGCAGAGTATGATCAGCCACGTGATCAGTGCATGAGTGCCACGTGATCAGTGCATGATATGTCACGTGACAGGTGTGTGATCAGCCACGTGAACAGTGCATGTTCAGCCACGTGATCAGTGCATGATAGCCACGTGATCAGTGCATGATCAGTTACGTGAGCAGTGTATGATCAGCCACGTGATCAGTGCATGGTCAGACACGTGAACAGTGTATGATCAGCCACGTGATCAGTGCATGATATCCAAGTGATCAGTGCATGATCATCACGTGATCAGTGTATGATCAGCCACGTGAACAGTGCATGCTCAGTCACGTGATCTGGGCCTGCTGAGCTGCGTGATTACTGTCTGCTCATCTGCTTGACAATTGCCAGCTGAGCTGCACGATTCCTGCCTGTCATCTGCTTGACAATTGCCAGCTGTGCTGCGTAATTCCTGCCTGCTCAGCTGCTTGATTATTGCCAGCTGAGCAGCATGATTCCTCACCTGAGTTCCATGATTATTGCCTGCTGACTGTTTGATTCGTGCCTACTCAGCTCTTTGTTTATTGCCTCCAGAGGCACATGATCAGTGTATGATAGCAAACATGATCAGCGCATGATCAGTCACATGATCAGCGCCATTAAGTCACGTGATCACTACATGATAGTCATGTGATCAGTCCATGCTCAGTCACGGTATCAGTGCATGATCAGCCACGTGATCAGTGCATGATCAGCCAGGTGATCAGTGCATGATAGCCATGTGATCAGTGCATGATAGTCACGTGATCAGTGCATGATCAGTCACGTGATCAGTGCATGATCAGCCACGTGATCAGTGCATGATCAGTCACCTGATGGGTGTATGATCAGTCACGTGACCGTACATGGTAGCTACATGATCATTGCATGATCAGCCACGTGAGTAGTGCATGATAGCCACGTGATCAGTGCATGATCAGTCACGTGATCAGTGCATGATCAGTCATGTGATCAGTGCATGATCAGTTACGTGATCAGTGCATGATCAGCCACGTGACAGTGCATGATAGCCACGTGATCAGTGCATGATCAGCCACGTGATCAGTGCATGATCAGCCACGTGATCAGTGCATGATCAGTCACGTGATCAGTGCATGATCAGCCACGTGATCAGTGCATGATAGCCACGTGATCAGTGCATGATCAGTCACGTGATCAGTGCATGATCAGCCACGTGATCAGTGCATGATCAGTCACGTGATCAGTGCATGATAGCCACGTGATCAGTGCATGATCAGTCACGTGATCAGTGCATGATCAGCCACGTGATCAGTGCATGATAGCCACGTGATCAGTGCATGATAGCCACGTGATCAGTGCATGATCAGTCACGTGATCAGTGCATGATCAGTCACGTGATCAGTGCATGATCAGCCACGTGATCAGTGCATGATAGCCACGTGATCAGTGCATGATCAGTCACGTGATCAGTGCATGATCAGTCACGTGATCAGTGCATGATCAGCCACGTGATCAGTGCATGATCAATTACGTGATCAGTGCATGATCAGTCACGTGATCAGTGCATGGTAGCCACGTGATCAGTGCATGATCAGCCACGTGATCAGTGCATGATAGCCACGTGATCAGTGCATGATCAGTCACGTGATCAGTGCATGATCAGTCACGTGATCAGTGCATGATCAGTTACGTGATCAGTGCATGATCAGTCACGTGATCAGTGCATGGTAGCTACGTGATCAGTGCATGATCAGCCACGTGATCAGTGCATGATAGCCACGTGATCAGTGCATGATCAGTCACGTGATCAGTGCATGATCAGCCACGTGATCAGTGCATGATCAGTCACGTGATCAGTGCATGATCAGCCACGTGATCAGTGCATGATCAGCCACGTGATCAGTGCATGATCAGTCACGTGATCAGTGCATGATAGCCACGTGATCAGTGCATGATCAGTCACGTGATCAGTGCATGATCAGCCACGTGATCAGTGCATGATCAGTCACGTGATCAGTGCATGATCAGTCACGTGATCAGTGCATGATAGCACGTGATCAGTGCATGATCAGCCACGTGATCAGTGCATGATAGCCACGTGATCAGTGCATGATCAGTCACGTGATCAGTGCATGATCAGTCACGTGATCAGTGCATGATCAGTCACGTGATCAGTGCATGATCAGTCACGTGATCAGTGCATGATCAGTCACGTGATCAGTGCATGATAGCCACGTGATCAGTGCATGATCAGCCATGTGATCAGTGCATGATAGCCACGTGATCAGTGCATGATCAGTCACGTGATCAGTGCATGATCAGTCACGTGATCAGTGCATGATCAGTCACGTGATCAGTGCATGATAGCTACGTGATCAGTGCATGATCAGCCACGTGATCAGTGCATGATAGCACGTGATCAGTGCATGATCAGCCACGTGATCAGTGCATGATCAGTCACGTGATCAGTGCATGATCAGTCACGTGATCAGTGCATGATAGCTACGTGATCAGTGCATGATCAGCCACGTGATCAGTGCATGATAGCCACGTGATCAGTGCATGATCAGTCACGTGATCAGTGCATGATCAGCCACGTGATCAGTGCATGATCAGTCACGTGATCAGTGCATGATCAGACGTGATCAGTGCATGATCAGTCACGTGATCAGTGCATGATCAGCCACGTGATCAGTGCATGATAGCCACGTGATCAGTGCATGATAGCCACGTGATCAGTGCATGATCAGTCACGTGATCAGTGCATGATCAGCCACGTGATCAGTGCATGATTGCAACGTGATCAGTGCATGATCAGTCACGTGATCAGTGCATGATCAGTCACGTGATCAGTGCATGATCAGCCACGTGATCAGTGCATGATAGCCACGTGATCAGTGCATGATCAGTCACGTGATCAGTGCATGATCAGCCACGTGATCAGTGCATGATCAGTTACGTGATCAGTGCATGATCAGTCACGTGACCAGTGCATGGTAGCCACGTGATCAGTGCATGATCAGCCACGTGATCAGTGCATGATAGCCACGTGATCAGTGCATGATCAGTCACGTGATCAGTGCATGATCAGCCACGTGATCAGTGCATCAGCCACGTGATCAGTGCATGATCAGCCACGTGATCAGTGCATGATCAGTCACGTGATCAGCATGATAGCTACGTGATCAGTGCATGATCAGCCACGTGATCAGTGCATGATAGCCACGTGATCAGTGCATGATCAGTCACGGATAGTGTATGATCAGCCACGTGATCAGTGCATGATATCCACGTGATCAGTGCATGATCAGCCACGTGATCAGTGCATGATCAGCCACGTGATCAGTGCATGATCAGTCACGTGATCAGTGCATGATCAGCCACGTGAACAGTGCATGCTCAGTCACGTGATCAGTGCCTGCTGAGCTGCGTGATTCCTGCCTGTCATCTGCTTGACAATTGCCAGCTGTGCTGCGTAATTCCTGCCTGCTCAGCTGCTTGATTATTGCCAGCTGAGCAGCATGATTCCTCACACCTGAGTTCCATGATTATTGCCTGCTGACTGTTTGATCGTGCCTACTCAGCTCTTTGTTTATTGCCTCCAGAGGCACATGATCAGTGTATGATAGCAAACATGATCAGCGCATGATCAGTCACATGATCAGCGCCATTAAGTCACGTGATCACTACATGATAGTCATGTGATCAGTCCATGCTCAGTCACGGTATCAGTGCATGATCAGCCACGTGATCAGTGCATGATCAGCCACGTGATCAGTGCATGATCAGCCACGTGATCAGTGCATGATAGCACGTGATCAGTGCATGATCAGTACGTGATCAGTGCATGATCAGGCACGTGATCAGTGCATGATCAGCCACGTGATCAGTGCATGATAGCCACGTGATCAGTGCATGATCAGTCACCTGATCAGTGCATGATCAGTCACGTGACCAGTACATGATAGCTACATGATCATTGCATGATCAGCCACGTGAGTAGTGCATGATAGCCACGTGATCAGTGCATGATCAGTCACGTGATCAGTGCATGATCAGTCATGTGATCAGTGCATGATCAGGCACGTGATCAGTGCATGATCAGCCACGTGATCAGTGCATGATAGCCACGTGATCAGTGCATGATCAGTCACGTGATCAGTGCATGATCAGTCACGTGATCAGTGCATGATCAGCCACGTGATCAGTGCATGATCAATTACGTGATCAGTGCATGATCAGTCACGTGATCAGTGCATGGTAGCTACGTGATCAGTGCATGATCAGCCACGTGATCAGTGCATGATAGCCACGTGATCAGTGCATGATCAGTCACGTGATCAGTGCATGATCAGTCACGTGATCAGTGCATGATCAGCCACGTGATCAGTGCATGATCAGCCACGTGATCAGTGCATGGTAGCTACGTGATCAGTGCATGATCAGCCACGTGATCAGTGCATGATAGCCACGTGATCAGTGCATGATCAGCCACGTGATCAGTGCATGATCAGCCACGTGATCAGTGCATGATCAGTCACGTGATCAGTGCATGATAGCTACGTGATCAGTGCATGATCAGCCACGTGATCAGTGCATGATAGCCACGTGATCAGTGCATGATAGCCACGTGATCAGTGCATGATCAGTCACGTGATAGTGCATGATCAGCCACGTGATCAGTGCATGATCAGCCACGTGATCAGTGCATGATAGCCACGTGATCAGTGCATGATAGCCACGTGATCAGTGCATGATCAGTCACGTGATAGTGTGTGATCAGCCACGTGATCAGTGCATGATCAGTCACGTGATCAGTGCATGATCATTACGTGATCAGTGCATGATCAGTCACGTGACCAGTGCATGGTTGCCACGTGATCATTGCATGATCAGCCACGTGATCAGTGCATGATAGCCACGTGATCAGCATGATCAGTCACGTGATCAGTGCATGATCAGTCACGTGATCAGTGCATGATCACGTGATCAGTGCATGATCAGTCACGTGATCAGTGATATGGTAGCACGTGATCAGTGCATGATCAGCCACGTGATCAGTGCATGATAGCCACGTGATCAGTGCATGATCAGTCACGTGATCAGTGCATGATCAGCCACGTGATCAGTGCATGATCAGCCACGTGATCAGTGCATGATAGCCACGTGATCAGTGCATGATCAGTCACGTGATCAGTGCATGATCAGCCACGTGATCAGTGCATGATCAGTCACGTGATCAGTGCATGATCAGTCACGTGATCAGTGCATGATAGCCACGTGATCAGTGCATGATCAGTCACATGATCAGTGCATGATCAGCCACGTGATCAGTGCATGATCAGTCACGTGATCAGTGCATGATCAGACGTGATCAGTGCATGATCAGTCACGTGATCAGTGCATGATCAGCCACGTGATCAGTGCATGATAGCCACGTGATCAGTGCATGATAGCCACGTGATCAGTGCATGATCAGTCACGTGATCAGTGCATGATCAGCCACGTGATCAGTGCATGATCCCACGTGATCAGTGCATGATCAGTCACGTGATCAGTGCATGATCAGTCACGTGATCAGTGCATGATCAGTCACGTGATCAGTGCATGATCAGCCACGTGATCAGTGCATGATCAGTCACGTGATCAGTGCATGATAGCCACGTGATCAGTGCATGATCAGTCCGTGATCAGTGTATGATCAGCCACGTGATCAGTGCATGATAGCCACGTGATCAGTGCATGATCAGTCACGTGATCAGTGCATGATCAGCCACGTGATCAGTGCATGATAGCCACGTGATCAGTGCATACAGCCACGTGATCAGTGCATGATCAGTTGATCAGTGCATGATCCACGTGATCAGTGCATGATCAGTCACGTGATCAGTGTATGATCAGCCACGTGAACAGTGCATGCTCAGTCACGTGATCAGGGCCTGCTGAGCTGCGTGATTACTGTCTGCTCATCTGCTTGACAATTGCCAGCTGAGCTGCACGATTCCTGCCTGTCATCTGCTTGACAATTGCCACCTGTGCTGCATAATTCCTGCCTGCTCAGCTGCTTGATTATTGCCAGCTGAGCAGCATGATTTCTCAGAGCTGAGTTCCATGATTATTGCCTGCTGACTGATTCGTGCCTACTCAGCTCTTTGTTCATTGCCTCCAGAGGCACATGATCAGTGTATGACACCAAACATGATCAGCACATGATCAGTCACATGATCAATGCATGATAAGCCACGTGATCAGTGCATGATCAAGTATGTGATCAGTGCATGATCAGTCACGTGATCAGTGCATGGTAGCCACGTGATCAGTGCATGATCAGCCACGTGATCAGTGCATGATAGCCACGTGATCAGTGCATGATCAGTCACGTGATCAGTGCATGATCAGTCACGTGATCAGTGCATGATCAGCCACGTGATCAGTGCATGATCAGTCACGTGATCAGTGCATGAAGCATGATCATTGCATGATCAGCCACGTGATCAGTGCATGATAGCCACGTGATCAGTGCATGATCAGCCACGTGATCAGTGCATGATCAGCCACGTGATCAGTGCATGATCAGCCACGTGATCAGTGCATGATAGCCACGTGATCAGTGCATGATCAGCCACGTGATCAGTGATCAGCCACGTGATCAGTGCATGATAGCCACGTGATCAGTGCATGATCAGTCACGTGATCAGTGCATGATCAGTCACGTGACAGTGCATGATAGCACATGATCAGTGCATGATCAGCCACGTGATCAGTGCATGATAGCCACGTGATCAGTGCATGATCAGTCACGTGATCAGTGCATGATCAGTCACGTGATCAGTGCATGATAGCCACGTGATCAGTGCATGATCAGTCACGTGATCAGTGCATGATCAGCCACGTGATCAGTGCATGATCAGTCACGTGATCAGTGCATGATCAGCCACGTGATCAGTGCATGATAGCCACGTGATCAGTGCATGATCAGTCACGTGATCAGTGCATGATCAGTCACGTGATCAGTGCATGATAGCACGTGATCAGTGCATGATCAGCACGTGATCAGTGCATGATAGCCACGTGATCAGTGCATGATCAGTCACGTGATCAGTGCATGATCAGTCACGTGATCAGTGCATGATCAGCCACGTGATCAGTGCATGATCAGTCACGTGATCAGTGCATGATCAGTCACGTGATCAGTGCATGGCAGTCATGATCAGTGCATGATAGCCACGTGATCAGTGCATGATCAGTCACGTGATCAGTGCATGATCAGCCACGTGATCAGTGCATGATCAGCCACGTGATCAGTGCATGATCATCACGTGATCAGTGCATGATCAGTCACGTGATCAGTATGATAGCACGTGATCAGTGCATGATCAGCCACGTGATCAGTGCATGATAGCCACGTGATCAGTGCATGATCAGTCAGTGATCAGTGCATGATCAGCCACGTGATCAGTGCATGATAGCCACGTGATCAGTGCATGATCAGCCACGTGATCAGTGCATGATAGCCACGTGATCAGTGCATGATCAGTCACGTGATCAGTGCATTCCACGTGATCAGTGCATGATAGTCACGTGATCAGTGCATGATCAGTCACGTGATCAGTGCATGATCAGCCACGTGATCAGTGCATGATAGCCACGTGATCAGTGCATGATCAGCCACGTGATCAGTGCATGATCAGCCACGTGATCAGTGCATGATAGCCACGTGATCAGTGCATGATCAGTCACGTGATCAGTGCATGATCAGCCACGTGATCAGTGCATGATCAGCCACGTGATCAGTGCATGATAGCCACGTGATCAGTGCATGATCAGTCACGTGATCAGCATGATAGCCACGTGATCAGTGCATGATCAGCCACGTGATCAGTGCATGATAGCCACGTGATCAGTGCATGATCAGCCACGTGATCAGTGCATGATCAGTCACGTGATCAGTGCATGATCAGTCACGTGATCAGTGCATGATCAGCCACGTGATCAGTGCATGATCAGTCATGTATCAGTGCATGATCAGCCCGTGATCAGTGCATGATCAGTCACGTGATCAGTGCATGATCAGCCACGTGATCAGTGCATGATAGCCACGTGATCAGTGCATGATCAGTCACGTGATCAGTGCATGATCAGCCACGTGATCAGTGCATGATCAGCCACGTGATCAGTGCATGACAGCCACGTGATCAGTGCATGATCAGCCACGTGATCAGTGCATGATAGCCACGTGATCAGTGCATGATCAGTCACGTGATCAGTGTGTGATCAGCCACGTGAACAGTGCATGCTCAGTCACGTGATCAGGGCCTGCTGAGCTGCGTGATTACTGTCTGCTCATCTGCTTGACAATTGCCAGCTGAGCTGCACGATTCCTGCCTGTCATCTGCTTGACAATTGCCAGCTGTGCTGCGTAATTCCTGCCTGCTCAGCTGCTTGATTATTGCCAGCTGAGCAGCATGATTTCTCAGAGCTGAGTTCCATGATTATAGCCTGCTGACTGATTCCTGCCTACTCAGCTCTTTGTTCATTGCCTCCAGAGGCACATGATCAGTGTATGACACCAAACATGATCAGTGCATGATCAGTCACATGATCAGTGCATGATAAGCCACGTGATCAGTGCATGATCAGTCATGTGATCAGTGCATGATCAGCCACGTGATCAGTGCATGATAGCCACGTGATCAGTGCATGATCAGCCACGTGATCAGTGCATGATCAGTCACGTGATCAGTGCATGATCAGTCACGTGATCAGTGCATGATCAGCCACGTGATCAGTGCATGATCAGCCACGTGATCAGTGCATGATCAGTCACGTGACCAGTACATGGTTACACGTGATCCTGCATGATCAGCCACGTGATCAGTGCATGATAGCCACGTGATCAGTGCATGATCAGTCACGTGATCAGTGCATGATCAGTCACGTGATCAGTGCATGATCAGCCACGTGATCAGTGCATGATCAGCCGTGATCAGTGCATGGTAGTACGTGATCATTGCATGATCAGCCACGTGATCAGTGCATGATAGCCACGTGATGTGCATGATCAGTTACACGTGATCAGTGCATGATCAGCCACGTGATCAGTGCATGAGTGCCACGTGATCAGTGCATGATCAGTCACGTGATCAGTGCATGATCAGCCACGTGATCAGTGCATGATCAGCCACGTGATCAGTGCATGATCAGCCACGTGATCAGTGCATGACAGCCACGTGATCAGTGCATGATCAGTCACGTGATCAGTGCATGATCAGCCACGTGATCAGTGCATGATCAGTCACGTGATCAGTGCATGATCAGTCACGTGATCAGTGCATGATCAGTTACGTGATCAGTGCATGATCAGTCACGTGATCAGTGCATGGTAGCTACGTGATCATTCATGACAGCCACGTGATCAGTGCATGATAGCCACGTGATCAGTGCATGATCAGTCACGTGATCAGTGTATGATCAGCCACGTGATCAGTGCATGAGTGCCACGTGATCAGTGCATGATCAGTCACGTGATCAGTGCATGATCAGCCACGTGATCAGTGCATGATCAGCCACGTGATCAGTGCATGATCAGTCACGTGATCAGTGCATGATCAGCCACGTGATCAGTGCATGATCAGTCACGTGATCAGTGCATGATAGCACGTGATCAGTGCATGATCAGTCACGTGATCAGTGCATGATCAGCCACGTGATCAGTGCATGATAGCCACGTGATCAGTGCATGATCAGTCACGTGATCAGTGCATGATCAGCCACGTGATCAGTGCATGATAGCCACGTGATCAGTGCATGACAGCCACGTGATCAGTGCATGATCAGTCACGTGATCAGTGCATGATGCCACGTGATCAGTGCATGATCAGTCACGTGATCAGTGTATGATCAGCCACGTGAACAGTGCATGCTCAGTCACGTGATCAGGGCTGCTGAGCTGCGTGATTACTGTCTGCTCATCTGCTTGACAATTGCCAGCTGAGCTGCACGATTCTGCCTGTCATCTGCTTGACAATTGCCAGCTGTGCTGCATAATTCCTGCCTGCTCAGCTACTTGATTATTGCCAGCTGAGCAGCATGATTTCTCACAGCTGAGTTCCATGATTATTGCCTGCTGACTGATTCGTGCCTACTCAGCTCTTTGTTCATTGCCTCCAGAGGCACATGATCAGTGTATGATACCAAACATGATCAGCGCATGATCAGTCACATGATCAGTGCATGATAAGCCACGTGATCAGTGCATGATCAAGTATGTGATCAGTGCATGATCAGTCACGTGATCAGTGCATGGTAGCTCATGATCAGTGCATGATCAGCCACGTGATCAGTGCATGATAGCCACGTGATCAGTGCATGATCAGCCACGTGATCAGTGCATGATCAGTCACGTGATCAGTGCATGATCAGCCACGTGATCAGTGCATGATCAGTCACGTGATCAGTGCATGATAGCTACGTGATCAGTGCATGATCAGCCACGTGATCAGTGCATGATAGCCACGTGATCAGTGCATGATCAGCCACGTGATCAGTGCATGATCAGCCACGTGATCAGTGCATGATCAGCCACGTGATCAGTGCATGATAGCCACGTGATCAGTGCATGATCAGTCACGTGATCAGTGCATGATCAGCCACGTGATCAGTGCATGATCAGCCACGTGATCAGTGCATGATAGCCACGTGATCAGTGCATGATCAGTCACGTGATCAGTGCATGATCAGTCACGTGACAGTGCATGATAGCCACGTGATCAGTGCATGATCAGCCACGTGATCAGTGCATGATAGCCACGTGATCAGTGCATGATCAGTCACGTGATCAGTGCATGATCAGTCACGTGATCAGTGCATGATAGCCACGTGATCAGTGCATGATCAGTCACGTGATCAGTGCATGATCAGCCACGTGATCAGTGCATGATCAGACACGTGATCAGTGCATGATCAGCCACGTGATCAGTGCATGATAGCCACGTGATCAGTGCATGATCAGTCACGTGATCAGTGCATGATCAGTCACGTGATCAGTGCATGATAGCTACGTGATCAGTGCATGACAGCCACGTGATCAGTGCATGACAGCCACGTGATCAGTGCATGATCAGTCACGTGATCAGTGCATGATCAGTCACGTGATCAGTGCATGATCAGCCACGTGATCAGTGCATGATCAATTACGTGATCAGTGCATGATCAGTCACGTGATCAGTGCATGGCAGCTGCGTGATCAGTGCATGATACGTGATCAGTGCATGATCAGTCACGTGATCAGTGCATGATCAGTCACGTGATCAGTGCATGATCAGCCACGTGATCAGTGCATGATCAGTCACGTGATCAGTGCATGATCAGTCACGTGATCAGTGCATGATAGCACATGTGATCATTGATGATCAGCCACGTGATCAGTGCATGATAGCCACGTGATCAGTGCATGATCAGTCACGTGATCAGTGCATGATCAGCCACGTGATCAGTGCATGATAGCCACGTGATCAGTGCATGATCAGCCACGTGATCAGTGCATGATAGCCACGTGATCAGTGCATGATCAGTCACGTGATCAGTGCATTGAGTCACGTGATCAGTGCATGATCAGTCATGATCAGTGCATGATCAGTCACGTGATCAGTGCATGATCAGCCACGTGATCAGTGCATGATAGCCACGTGATCAGTGCATGATCAGCCACGTGATCAGTGCATGATCAGCCACGTGATCAGTGCATGATCAGCCACGTGATCAGTGCATGATCAGTCACGTGATCAGTGCATGATCAGCCACGTGATCAGCATGATCAGCCACGTGATCAGTGCATGATAGCCACGTGATCAGTGCATGATCAGTCACGTGATCAGTGCATGATAGCTACGTGATCAGTGCATGATCAGCCACGTGATCAGTGCATGATCAGCCACGTGATCAGTGCATGATCAGCCACGTGATCAGTGCATGATCAGTCACGTGATCAGTGCATGATCAGTCACGTGATCAGTGCATGATCAGCCACGTGATCAGTGCATGGAGTCATGTGATCAGTGCATGATAGCACGTGATCAGTGCATGATCAGTCACGTGATCAGTGCATGATCAGCCACGTGATCAGTGCATGATAGCCACGTGATCAGTGCATGATCAGTCACGTGATCAGTGCATGATCAGCCACGTGATCAGTGCATGATAGCCACGTGATCAGTGCATAGCCACGTGATCAGTGCATGATCAGTCACGTGATCAGTGCATGATAGCCACGTGATCAGTGCATGATCAGTCACGTGATCAGTGTATGATCAGCCACGTGAACAGTGCATGCTCAGTCACGTGATCAGGGCCTGAGCTGCGTGATTACTGTCTGCTCATCTGCTTGACAATTGCCAGCTGAGCTGCACGATTCCTGCCTGTCATCTGCTTGACAATTGCCACCTGTGCTGCGTAATCCTGCCTGCTCAGCTGCTTGATTATTGCCAGCTGAGCAGCATGACTCACAGCTGAGTTCCATGATTATTGCCTGCTGACTGATTCGTGCCTACTCAGCTCTTTGTTCATTGCCTCCAGAGGCACATGATCAGTGTATGACACCAAACATGATCAGCACATGATCAGTCACATGATCAGTGCATGATAGTCACGTGATCAGTGCATGATCAGTCATGTGATCAGTGCATGATCAGTCACGTGATCAGTGCATGATAGCCGTGATCAGTGCATGATCAGCCACGTGATCAGTGCATGATCAGTCACGTGATCAGTGCATGATCAGTCACGTGATCAGTGCATGATCAGCCACGTGATCAGTGCATGATAGCCACGTGATCAGTGCATGATCAGTCACGTGACCAGTACATGATAGCTACGTGATCATTGCATGATCAGCCACGTGATCAGTGCATGATAGCCACGTGATCAGTGCATGATCAGTCACGTGATCAGTGCATGATCAGTCACGTGATCAGTGCATGATCAGCCACGTGATCAGTGCATCAGCCCGTGATCAGTGCATGATAGCCACGTGATCAGTGCATGATCAGTCACGTGATCAGTGCATGATAGCCACGTGATCAGTGCATGATCAGTCACGTGATCAGTGCATGATCAGCCACGTGATCAGTGCATGAGTGCCACGTGATCAGTGCATGATCAGCCACGTGATCAGTGCATGATCAGCCACGTGATCAGTGCATGATCAGCACGTGATCAGTGCATGATCAGCCACGTGATCAGCATGATGCCACGTGATCAGTGCATGATCAGCCACGTGATCAGTGCATGATCAGCCACGTGATCAGTGCATGATCAGTCACGTGATCAGTACATGATCAGTCACGTGAACAGTGCATGATCATTTACGTGATCTGTGCATGATCAGTCACGTGACCAGTATATGGTAGCACGTGATCACATGACGAGCCACGTGAGCAGTGCATGATAGCCACGTGATGTGTGCATGATCAGTTACGTGAGCAGAGTATGATCAGCCACGTGATCAGTGCATGAGTGCCACGTGATCAGTGCATGATATGTCACGTGACAGGTGTGTGATCAGCCACGTGAACAGTGCATGTTCAGCCACGTGATCAGTGCATGATAGCCACGTGATCAGTGCATGATCAGTTACGTGAGCAGTGTATGATCAGCCACGTGATCAGTGCATGGTCAGACACGTGAACAGTGTATGATCAGCCACGTGATCAGTGCATGATATCCAAGTGATCAGTGCATGATCATCACGTGATCAGTGTATGATCAGCCACGTGAACAGTGCATGCTCAGTCACGTGATCTGGGCCTGCTGAGCTGCGTGATTACTGTCTGCTCATCTGCTTGACAATTGCCAGCTGAGCTGCACGATTCCTGCCTGTCATCTGCTTGACAATTGCCAGCTGTGCTGCGTAATTCCTGCCTGCTCAGCTGCTTGATTATTGCCAGCTGAGCAGCATGATTCCTCACAGCTGAGTTCCATGATTATTGCCTGCTGACTGTTTGATTCGTGCCTACTCAGCTCTTTGTTTATTGCCTCCAGAGGCACATGATCAGTGTATGATAGCAAACATGATCAGCGCATGATCAGTCACATGATCAGCGCCATTAAGTCACGTGATCACTACATGATAGTCATGTGATCAGTCCATGCTCAGTCACGGTATCAGTGCATGATCAGCCACGTGATCAGTGCATGATCAGCCAGGTGATCATTCATGATAGCCATGTGATCAGTGCATGATTAGTCACGTGATCAGTGCATGATCAGTCACGTGATCAGTGCATGATCAGCCACGTGATCAGTGCATGATCAGTCACCTGATGGGTGTATGATCAGTCACGTGACCTGTACATGGTAGCTACATGATCATTGCATGATCAGCCACGTGAGTAGTGCATGATAGCCACGTGATCAGTGCATGATCAGTCACGTGATCAGTGCATGATCAGTCATGTGATCAGTGCATGATCAGGCACGTGATCAGTGCATGATCAGCCACGTGATCAGTGCATGATAGCCACGTGATCAGTGCATGATCAGTCACGTGATCAGTGCATGATCAGCCACGTGATCAGTGCATGATAGCCACGTGATCAGTGCATGATCAGTCACGTGATCAGTGCATGATCAGCCACGTGATCAGTGCATGATCAGCCACGTGATCAGTGCATGATCAATTACGTGATCAGTGCATGATCAGTCACGTGATCAGTGCATGATAGCTACGTGATCAGTGCATGATCAGCCACGTGAGCAGTCATGATAGCCACGTGATCAGTGCATGATCAGTCACGTGATCAGTGCATGATCAGCCACGTGATCAGTGCATGATCAGTCACGTGATCAGTGCATGATCACCACGTGATCAGTGCATGATCACCACGTGATCAGTGCATGATAGCCACGTGATCAGTGCATGATCAGCCACGTGATCAGTGCATGATAGCCACGTGATCAGTGCATGATCAGTCACGTGATCAGTGCATGATCAGCCACGTGATCAGTGCATGATCAGCCACGTGATCAGTGCATGATCAGTCACGTGATCAGTGCATGATCAGCCACGTGATCAGTGCATGATCAGCCACGTGATCAGTGCATGATCAGTCACGTGATCAGTGCATGATCAGCCACGTGATCAGTGCATGATCAGCCACGTGATCAGTGCATGATCAGTCACGTGATCAGTGCATGATCAGCCACGTGATCAGTGCATGATCAGTCACGTGATCAGTGCATGATCAGTCACGTGATCAGTGCATGATCAGCACGTGATCAGTGCATGATCAGCCACGTGATCAGTGCATGATAGCCACGTGATCAGTGCATGATCAGCCACGTGATCAGTGCATGATCAGCCACGTGATCAGTGCATGATCAGCCACGTGATCAGTGCATGATCAGCCACGTGATCAGTGCATGATCAGTCACGTGATCAGTGCATGATCAGCCACGTGATCAGTGCATGATAGCCACGTGATCAGTGCATGATCAGCCACGTGATCAGTGCATGATCAGTCACGTGATCAGTGCATGATCAGCCACGTGATCAGTGCATGATCAGCCACGATCAGTGCATGATCAGCCACGTGATCAGTGCATGATCAGCCACGTGATCAGTGCATGATAGCCACGTGATCAGTGCATGATCAGTCACGTGATCAGTGCATGATCAGCCACGTGATCAGTGCATGATCAGCCACGTGATCAGTGCATGATCAGTCACGTGATCAGCATGATCAGTCACGTGATCAGTGCATGATCAGCCACGTGATCAGTGCATGATAGCCACGTGATCAGTGCATCAGCCACGTGATCAGTGCATGATCAGCCACGTGATCAGTGCATCAGTCACGTGATCAGTGCATGATCAGTCACGTGATCAGTGCATGATCAGCCACGTGATCAGTGCATGATCAGTCACGTGATCAGTGCATGTAGCCACGTGATCAGTGCATGATCAGCCACGTGATCAGTGCATGATAGCCACGTGATCAGTGCATGATCAGCCACGTGATCAGTGCATGATCAGCCACGTGATCAGTGCATGATCAGCCACGTGATCAGTGCATGATAGCCGTGATCAGTGCATGATCAGCCACGTGCAGTGCATGATAGCCACGTGATCAGTGCATGATCAGTCACGTGATCAGTGCATGATAGCCACGTGATCAGTGCATGATCAGTCACGTGATGCGTGTGTCAGCCACGTGATCAGTGCATGATCAGCCACGTGATCAGTGCATGATCAGCCACGTGATCAGTGCATGATCAGTCACGTGATCAGTGCATGATAGCCACGTGATCAGTGCATGATCAGCCACGTGATCAGTGCATGATAGCCACGTGATCAGTGCATGATCAGCCACGTGATCAGTGCATGATCAGCCACGTGATCAGTGCATGATCAGCCACGTGATCAGTGCATGATCAGTCACGTGATCAGTGCATGATCAGTCACGTGATCAGTGCATGATCAGCCACGTGATCAGTGCATGATAGCCACGTGATCAGTGCATGATCAGTCACGTGATCAGTGCATGATAGCACGTGATCAGTGCATGATCAGCCACGTGATCAGTGCATGATAGCCACGTGATCAGTGCATGATCATCCACGTGATCAGTGCATGATCAGTCATGTATCAGTGCATGATAGCTGTGATCAGTGCATGATCAGTCACGTGATCAGTGCATGATCAGCCACGTGATCAGTGCATGATAGCCACGTGATCAGTGCATGATCAGTCACGTGATCAGTGCATGATCAGCCACGTGATCAGTGCATGATAGCCACGTGATCAGTGCATGACAACACGTGATCAGTGCATGATCAGTCACGTGATCAGTGCATGATAGCCACGTGATCAGTGCATGATCAGTCACGTGATCAGTGTGTGATCAGCGTGATCAGTGCATGATCAGTCACGTGATCAGGGCTGCTGAGCTGCGTGATTACTGTCTGCTCATCTGCTTGACAATTGCCAGCTGAGCTGCACGATTCCTGCCTGTCATCTGCTTGACAATTGCCACCTGTGCTGCATAATTCTGCCTGCTCATCTACTTGATTATTGCCAGCTGAGCAGCATGATTTCTCACAGCTGAGTTCCATGATTATAGCCTGCTGACTGATCCTGCCTACTCAGCTCTTTGTTCATTGCCTCCAGATGCACATGATCAGTGTATGACACCAAACATGATCAGCACATGATCAGTCACATGATCAGTGCATGATCAGCCACGTGATCAGTGCATGATCAGTCCGTGATCAGTGCATGATAGCCACGTGATCAGTGCATGATCAGCCACGTGATCAGTGCATGATAGCCACGTGATCAGTGCATGATCAGTCACGTGATCAGTGCATGATCAGTCACGTGATCAGTGCATGATCAGCCACGTGATCAGTGCATGATCAATCACGTGATCAGTGCATGATCAGTCACGTGATCAGTGCATGATAGCCACGTGATCAGTGCATGATCAGCCACGTGATCAGTGCATGATCAGCCACGTGATCAGTGCATGATCAGTTACGTGAGCAGTGTATGATCAGCCACGTGATCAGTGCATGGTCAGACACGTGAACAGTGTATGATCAGCCACGTGATCAGTGCATGATATCCAAGTGATCAGTGCATGATCAATCACGTGATCAGTGTATGATCAGCCACGTGAACAGTGCATGCTCAGTCACGTGATCAGGCCTGCTGAGCTGCGTGATTACTGTCTGCTCATCTGCTTGACAATTGCCAGCTGAGCTGCACGATTCCTGCCTGTCATCTGCTTGACAATTGCCAGCTGTGCTGCGTAATTCCTGCCTGCTCAGCTGCTTGATTATTGCCAGCTGAGCAGCATGATTCCTCACAGCTGAGTTCCATGATTATTGCCTGCTGACTGTTTGATTCGTGCCTACTCAGCTCTTTGTTTATTGCCTCCAGAGGCACATGATCAGTGTATGATAGCAAACATGATCAGCGCATGATCAGTCACATGATCAGCGCCATTAAGTCACGTGATCACTACATGATAGTCATGTGATCAGTCCATGCTCAGTCACGGTATCAGTGCATGATCAGCCACGTGATCAGTGCATGATCTGTCACATGATTAGTGTATGATCATCCACGTGATCAGTGCATGGGCAGTCATGTGATCAGTGCATGATATAGACGTGATCAGTGCATGATCAGTCACGTGATCAGTGCATGATAGCCACGTGATCAGTGCATGATCAGTCACCTGATGGGTGTATGATCATTCACGTGACCTGTACATGGTAGCTACATGATCATTGCATGATCAGCCACGTGAGTAGTGCATGATAGCCACGTGATCAGTGCATGATCAGTCACGTGATCAGTGCATGATCAGCCACGTGATCAGTGCATGATCAGCCACGTGATCAGTGCATGATCAGCCACGTGATCAGTGCATGATCAGTCACGTGATCAGTGCATGATCAGTCACGTGATCAGTGCATGATCAGCCACGTGATCAGTGCATGATAGCCACGTGATCAGTGCATGATCAGTCACGTGATCAGTGCATGATCAGCCACGTGATCAGTGCATGATCAGCCACGTGATCAGTGCATGATCAGCCACGTGATCAGTGCATGATCAGCCACGTGATCAGTGCATGATCAGTCACGTGATCAGTGCATGATCAGTCACGTGATCAGTGCATGATCAGCCACGTGATCAGTGCATGATCAGTCACGTGACAGTGCATGATCAGCACGTGATCAGTGCATGATCAGTCACGTGATCAGTGCATGATCAGCCACGTGATCAGTGCATGATAGCCACGTGATCAGTGCATGATCAGCCACGTGATCAGTGCATGATCAGTCACGTGATCAGTGCATGATCAGCCACGTGATCAGTGCATGATCAATCACGTGATCAGTGCATGATCAGTCACGTGATCAGTGCATGATAGCCACGTGATCAGTGCATGATCAGCCACGTGATCAGTGCATGATCAGTTACGTGATCAGTGCATGATCAGCCACGTGATCAGTGCATGGTCAGACACGTGATCAGTGTATGATCAGCCACGTGATCAGTGCATGATATCCACGTGATCAGTGCATGATCAATCACGTGATCAGTGTATGATCAGCCACGTGAACAGTGCATGCTCAGTCACGTGATCAGGCCTGCTGAGCTGCGTGATTACTGTCTGCTCATCTGCTTGACAATTGCCAGCTGAGCTGCACGATTCCTGCCTGTCATCTGCTTGACAATTGCCAGCTGTGCTGCGTAATTCCTGCCTGCTCAGCTGCTTGATTATTGCCAGCTGAGCAGCATGATTCCTCACAGCTGAGTTCCATGATTATTGCCTGCTGACTTTGATTCGTGCCTACTCAGCTCTTTGTTTATTGCCTCCAGAGGCACATGATCAGTGTATGATAGCAAACATGATCAGTGCATGATCAGTCACATGATCAGCGCCATTAAGTCACGTGATCACTACATGATAGTCATGTGATCAGTCCATGCTCAGTCACGGTATCAGTGCATGATCAGCCACGTGATCAGTGCATGATCAGTCACGTGATCAGTGCATGATCAGCACGTGATCAGTGCATGATCAGCCACGTGATCAGTGCATGATCAGACACGTGATCAGTGCATGATCAGCCACGTGATCAGTGCATGATAGCCACGTGATCAGTGCATGATCAGTCACGTGATCAGTGTATGATCAGCCACGTGAACAGTGCATGCTCAGTCACGTGATCAGTGCATGCTGAGCTGCGTGATTCCTGTCTGCTCATCTGATTGACAATTGCCAGCTGAGCTGCATGATTCCTGCCTGTCATCTGCTTGATTATTGCCAGCTGAGCAGCATGATTCCTCACAGCTGAGTTCCATGATTATTGCCTGCTGACTGTTTGATTCATGCCTACTCAGCTCTTTGTTCATTGCCTCCAGAGGCACATGATCAGTGTATGATAGCAAACATGATCAGTGCATGATCAGTCACATGATCAGTGCATTAAGTCACGTGATCAGTGCATGATAGTCATGTGATCAGTGCATGATCAGTCACGTATCAGTGCATGATCAGCCACGTGATCAGTGCATGATCAGCCACGTGATCAGTGCATGATCAGCCACGTGATCAGTGCATGATCAGCCACGTGATCAGTGCATGATAGCCACGTGATCAGTGCATGATCAGTCACGTGATCAGTGCATGATCAGGCACGTGATCAGTGCATGATCAGCCACGTGATCAGTGCATGATCAGCCACGTGATCAGTGCATGATAGCCACGTGATCAGTGCATGATCAGTCACGTGATCAGTGCATGATCAGTCACGTGATCAGTGCATGATCAGCCACGTGATCAGTGCATGATCAGCCACGTGATCAGTGCATGATAGCCACGTGATCAGTGCATGATCAGTCACGTGATCAGTGCATGATCAGTCACGTGATCAGTGCATGATCAGCCACGTGATCAGTGCATGATCAATTACGTGATCAGTGCATGATCAGTCACGTGATCAGTGCATGATAGCTACGTGATCAGTGCATGATCAGCCACGTGATCAGTGCATGATAGCCACGTGATCAGTGCATGATCAGTCACGTGATCAGTGCATGATCAGTCACGTGATCAGTGCATGATCAGCCACGTGATCAGTGCATGATCAGTCACGTGATCAGTGCATGATAGCCGTGATCAGTGCATGATCAGCCACGTGATCAGTGCATGATAGCCACGTGATCAGTGCATGATCAGCCACGTGATCAGTGCATGATCAATCACGTGATCAGTGCATGATCAGTCACGTGATCAGTGCATGATAGCTACGTGATCAGTGCATGATCAGCCACGTGATCAGTGCATGATAGCCACGTGATCAGTGCATGATCAGTCACGTGATCATGCATGATCAGCCACGTGATCAGTGCATGATAGCCACGTGATCAGTGCATGATCAGCCACGTGATCAGTGCATGATAGCCACGTGATCAGTGCATGATCAGTCACGTGATCAGTGCATGATCAGCCACGTGATCAGTGCATGATAGCCACGTGATCAGTGCATGATAGCCACGTGATCAGTGCATGATCAGCCACGTGATCAGTGCATGATCAGTCACGTGATAGTGTGTGATCAGCCACGTGATCAGTGCATGATCAGCCACGTGATCAGTGCATGATCAACCACGTGATCAGTGCATGATCAGTCACGTGATCAGTGCATGTAGCTACGTGATCAGTGCATGATCAGCCACGTGATCAGTGCATGATAGCCACGTGATCAGTGCATGATCAGTCACGTGATCAGTGCATGATCAGTCACGTGATCAGTGCATGATCAGCCACGTGATCAGTGCATGATCAATCACGTGATCAGTGCATGATCAGTCACGTGATCAGTGCATGATAGCACGTGATCAGTGCATGATCAGCCACGTGATCAGTGTGTGATCAGCCACGTGATCAGTGCATGATGAGCCACGTGATCAGTGCATGATCAATTACGTGATCAGTGCATGATCAGTCACGTGACCAGTACATGGTTGCTACGTGATCATTGCATGATCAGCCACGTGAGCAGTGCATGATAGCCACGTGATCAGTGCATGATCAGTCACGTGATCAGTGCATGATCAGTCACGTGATCAGTGCATGATCATTTACGTGATCAGTGCATGATCAGTCACGTGACCAGTATATGGTAGCTACGTGATCATTGCATGATCAGCCACGTGAGCAGTGCATGATAGCCACGTGATCAGTGCATGATCAGTTACGTGAGCAGAGTATGATCAGCCACGTGATCAGTGCATGAGTGCCACGTGATCAGTGCATGATCAGTCACGTGACAGTGTGTGATCAGCCACGTGATCAGTGCATGATCAGCCACGTGATCAGTGCATGATAGCCACGTGATCAGTGCATGATCAGTCACGTGATCAGTGCATGATCAGCCACGTGATCAGTGCATGATCAGTCACGTGATCAGTGCATGATCAGCCACGTGATCAGTGCATGATCAGCCACGTGATCAGTGCATGATCAATCACGTGATCAGTGCATGATCAGTCACGTGATCAGTGCATGATAGCCACGTGATCAGTGCATGATCAGCCACGTGATCAGTGCATGATAGCCACGTGATCAGTGCATGATAGCCACGTGATCAGTGCATGATCAGTCACGTGATAGTGTGTGATCAGCCACGTGATCAGTGCATGATATCCACGTGATCAGTGCATGATAGCCACGTGTGTGCATGATAGCCACGTGATCAGTGCATGATCAGTCACGTGATAGTGTGATCAGCCACGTGATCAGTGCATGATCAGCCACGTGATCAGTGCATGATCAATCACGTGATCAGTGCATGATCAGTCACGTGATCAGCATGATTGCTACGTGATCAGTGCATGATCAGCCACGTGATCAGTGCATGATAGCCACGTGATCAGTGCATGATCAGTCACGTGATCAGTGCATGATCAGTCACGTGATCAGTGCATGATCAGCCACGTGATCAGTGCATGATCAGTCACGTGATCAGTATATGATAGCACGTGATCAGTGCATGATCAGCCACGTGATCAGTGCATGATAGCCACGTGATCAGTGCATGATCAGTCACGTGATCAGTGTATGATCAGCCACGTGATCAGTGCATGAGTGCCACGTGATCAGTGCATGATCAGTCACGTGATCAGTGCATGATCAGCCACGTGATCAGTGCATGATCAGCCACGTGATCAGTGCATGATCAGTCACGTGATCAGTGCATGATCAGTCACGTGACCAGTACATGATAGCTACGTGATCAGTGCATGATCAGCCACGTGATCAGTGCATGATAGCCACGTGATCAGTGCATGATCAGTCACGTGATCAGTGCATGATCAGTCACGTGATCAGTGCATGATCAGCCACGTGATCAGTGCATGATCAGCCACGTGATCAGTGCATGATAGCCACGTGATCAGTGCATGATCAGTCACGTGATCAGTGCATGATCAGTCACGTGATCAGTGCATGATCAGCCACGTGATCAGTGCATGATCAGCCACGTGATCAGTGCATGATCAATTACGTGATCAGTGCATGATCAGTCACGTGATCAGTGCATGATAGCCACGTGATCAGTGCATGATCAGCCACGTGATCAGTGCATGATAGCCACGTGATCAGTGCATGATCAGTCACGTGATCAGTGCATGATCAGCCACGTGATCAGTGCATGATCAGTCACGTGATCAGTGCATGATCAGTCACGTGATCAGTGCATGATCAGCCACGTGATCAGTGCATGATCAGTCACGTGACAGTGCATGATCAGCCGTGATCAGTGCATGATCAGTCCCGTGATCAGTGCATGATCAGCCACGTGATCAGTGCATGATAGCCACGTGATCAGTGCATGATCAGCCACGTGATCAGTGCATGATCAGTCACGTGATCAGTGCATGATCAGCCACGTGATCAGTGCATGATCAATCACGTGATCAGTGCATGATCAGCCACGTGATCAGTGCATGATCAGCCACGTGATCAGTGCATGATCAGCCACGTGATCAGTGCATGATCAGTTACGTGATCAGTGTATGATCAGCCACGTGATCAGTGCATGGTCAGACACGTGAACAGTGTATGATCAGCCACGTGATCAGTGCATGATATCCAAGTGATCAGTGCATGATCATCACGTGATCAGTGTATGATCAGCCACGTGAACAGTGCATGCTCAGTCACGTGATCTGGGCCTGCTGAGCTGCGTGATTACTGTCTGCTCATCTGCTTGACAATTGCCAGCTGAGCTGCACGATTCCTGCCTGTCATCTGCTTGACAATTGCCAGCTGTGCTGCGTAATTCCTGCCTGCTCAGCTGCTTGATTATTGCCAGCTGAGCAGCATGATTCCTCACAGCTGAGTTCCATGATTATTGCCTGCTGACTTTGATTCGTGCCTACTCAGCTCTTTGTTTATTGCCTCCAGAGGCACATGATCAGTGTATGATAGCAAACATGATCAGCGCATGATCAGTCACATGATCAGCGCCATTAAGTCACGTGATCACTACATGATAGTCATGTGATCAGTCCATGCTCAGTCACGGTATCAGTGCATGATCAGCCACGTGATCAGTGCATGATCAGTCACGTGATCAGTGCATGATCAGTCACGTGATCAGTGCATGATCAGCCACGTGATCAGTGCATGATCAGACACGTGATCAGTGCATGATCAGCCACGTGATCAGTGCATGATAGCCACGTGATCAGTGCATGATCAGTCACGTGATCAGTGTATGATCAGCCACGTGAACAGTGCATGCTCAGTCACGTGATCAGTGCCTGCTGAGCTGCGTGATTACTGTCTGCTCATCTGCTTGACAATTGCCAGCTGAGCTGCATGATTCCTGCCTGTCATCTGCTTGATTATTGCCAGCTGAGCAGCATGATTCCTCACAGCTGAGTTCCATGATTATTGCCTGCTGACTGTTTGATTCATGCCTACTCAGCTCTTTGATTATTGCCTCCAGAGGCACATGATCAGTGTATGATAGCAAACATGATCAGTGCATGATCAGTCACATGATCAGTGCATTAAGTCACGTGATCAGTGCATGATAGTCATGTGATCAGTGCATGATCAGTCACGGTATCAGTGCATGATCAGCCACGTGATCAGTGCATGATCAGCCACGTGATCAGTGCATGATCAGCCACGTGATCAGTGCATGATCAGCCACGTGATCAGTGCATGATAGCCACGTGATCAGTGCATGATCAGTCACGTGATCAGTGCATGATCAGGCACGTGATCAGTGCATGATCAGCCACGTGATCAGTGCATGATCAGCCACGTGATCAGTGCATGATAGCCACGTGATCAGTGCATGATCAGTCACGTGATCAGTGCATGATCAGTCACGTGATCAGTGCATGATCAGGCACGTGATCAGTGCATGATCAGCCACGTGATCAGTGCATGATAGCCACGTGATCAGTGCATGATCAGTCACGTGATCAGTGCATGATCAGTCACGTGATCAGTGCATGATCAGCCACGTGATCAGTGCATGATCAGCCACGTGATCAGTGCATGATCAGTCACGTGACAGTACATGGTAGCCACGTGATCAGTGCATGATCAGCCACGTGATCAGTGCATGATAGCCACGTGATCAGTGCATGATCAGTCACGTGATCAGTGCATGATCAGTCACGTGATCAGTGCATGATCAGCCACGTGATCAGTGCATGATCAGTCACGTGATCAGTGCATGGTAGCTACGTGATCATTGCATGATCAGCCACGTGATCAGTGCATGATAGCCACGTGATCAGTGCATGATCAGCCACGTGATCAGTGCATGATCAGTCACGTGATCAGTGCATGATCAGTCACGTGATCAGTGCATGCGATAGCCACGTGATCAGTGCATGATCAGCCACGTGATCAGTGCATGATAGCCACGTGATCAGTGCATGATCAGTCACGTGATCATGTGTGATCAGCCACGTGATCAGTGCATGATAGCCACGTGATCAGTGCATGATCAGCCACGTGATCAGTGCATGATAGCCACGTGATCAGTGCATGATCAGTCACGTGATCAGTGCATGATCAGCCACGTGATCAGTGCATGATAGCCACGTGATCAGTGCATGATCAGCCACGTGATCAGTGCATGATAGCCACGTGATCAGTGCATGATCAGTCACGTGATCAGTGTGATCAGCCACGTGATCAGTGCATGATCAGTCACGTGATCAGTGCATGATCAATCACGTGATCAGTGCATGATCAGTCACGTGATCAGTGCATGATAGCTGCGTGATCAGTGCATGATCAGCCACGTGATCAGTGCATGATAGCCACGTGATCAGTGCATGATCAGTCACGTGATCAGTGCATGATCAGTCACGTGATCAGTGCATGATCAGCCACGTGATCAGTGCATGATCAGTCACGTGATCAGTGCATGATCAGTCACGTGATCAGTGCATGATAGCTACGTGATCAGTGCATGATCAGCCACGTGACAGTGCATGATCAGCCACGTGATCAGTGCATGATGAGCCACGTGATCAGTGCATGATCAATTACGTGATCAGTGCATGATCAGTCACGTGATCAGTACATGGTTGCTACGTGATCAGTGCATGATCAGCCACGTGATCAGTGCATGATAGCCACGTGATCAGTGCATGATCAGTCACGTGATCAGTGCATGATCAGTCACGTGATCAGTGCATGATCATTACGTGATCTGTGCATGATCAGTCACGTGACAGTATATGGTAGCTACGTGATCATTGCATGATCAGCCACGTGATCAGTGCATGATAGCCACGTGATCAGTGCATGATCAGTCACGTGATCAGTGTATGATCAGCCACGTGATCAGTGCATGAGTGCCACGTGATCAGTGCATGATCAGTCACGTGATCAGTGCATGATCAGCCACGTGATCAGTGCATGATCAGCCACGTGATCAGTGCATGATAGCCACGTGATCAGTGCATGATCAGTCACGTGATCAGTGCATGATCAGCCACGTGATCAGTGCATGATCAGTCACGTGATCAGTGCATGATCAGCCACGTGATCAGTGCATGATCAGCCACGTGATCAGTGCATGATCAATCACGTGATCAGTGCATGATCAGTCACGTGATCAGTGCATGATAGCCACGTGATCAGTGCATGATCAGCCACGTGATCAGTGCATGATAGCCACGTGATCAGTGCATGATAGCCACGTGATCAGTGCATGATCAGTCACGTGATAGTGCATGATCAGCCACGTGATCAGTGCATGATAGCCACGTGATCAGTGCATGATAGCCACGTGATCAGTGCATGATAGCCACGTGATCAGTGCATGATCAGTCACGTGATAGTGCATGATCAGCCACGTGATCAGTGCATGATCAGCCACGTGATCAGTGCATGATCAATTACGTGATCAGTGCATGATCAGTCACGTGACCAGTATGTTTGCTACGTGATCAGTGCATGATCAGCCACGTGATCAGTGCATGATAGCCACGTGATCAGTGCATGATCAGTCACGTGATCAGTGCATGATCAGTCACGTGATCAGTGCATGATCATTTACGTGATCAGTGCATGATCAGTCACGTGATCAGTGCATGGTAGCTACGTGATCAGTGCATGATCAGCCACGTGATCAGTGCATGATAGCCACGTGATCAGTGCATGATCAGTTACGTGATCAGTGCATGATCAGCCACGTGATCAGTGCATGAGTGCCACGTGATCAGTGCATGATCAGTCACGTGACAGTGTGTGATCAGCCACGTGATCAGTGCATGATCAGCCACGTGATCAGTGCATGATCAGTCACGTGATCAGTGCATGATCAGTCACGTGACCAGTACATGGTAGCTACGTGATCAGTGCATGATCAGCCACGTGATCAGTGCATGATAGCCACGTGATCAGTGCATGACAGTCACGTGATCAGTGCATGATCAGTCACGTGATCAGTGCATGATCAGCCACGTGATCAGTGCATGATCAGCCACGTGATCAGTGCATGATAGCCACGTGATCAGTGCATGATCAGTCACGTGATCAGTGCATGATCAGTCACGTGATCAGTGCATGATCAGCCACGTGATCAGTGCATGATCAGCCACGTGATCAGTGCATGATCAATTACGTGATCAGTGCATGATCAGTCACGTGATCAGTGCATGGTAGCTACGTGATCATTGCATGATCAGCCACGTGATCAGTGCATGATAGCCACGTGATCAGTGCATGATCAGTCACGTGATCAGTGCATGATCAGTCACGTGATCAGTGCATGATCAGTCCACTGATCAGTGCATGATCAGTCACGTGATCAGTGCATGATCAGTCACGTGATCAGTGCATGATAGCTACGTGATCAGTGCATGATCAGCCAGTGATCAGTGCATGATAGCCACGTGATCAGTGCATGATCAGTCACGTGATCAGTGCATGATCAGCCACGTGATCAGTGCATGATCAGTCACGTGATCAGTGCATGATCAGCCACGTGATCAGTGCATGATCAGCCACGTGATCAGTGCATGATCAGTCACGTGATCAGTGCATGATCAGTCACGTGATCAGTGCATGATAGCTACGTGATCAGTGCATGATCAGCCACGTGATCAGTGCATGATCAGCCACGTGATCAGTGCATGATCAGTCACGTGATCAGTGCATGATCAGCCACGTGATCAGTGCATGATCAGCCACGTGATCAGTGCATGATCAGCCACGTGATCAGTGCATGATCAGTCACGTGATCAGTGCATGATCAATTCACGTGATCAGTGCATGATCAGTCACGTGATCAGTGCATGATAGCTACGTGATCAGTGCATGATCAGCCACGTGATCAGTGCATGATCAGTCACGTGATCAGTGCATGATCAGCCACGTGATCAGTGCATGATGTCCACGTGATCAGTGCATGATAGCCACGTGATCAGTGCATGATAGCACGTGATCAGTGCATGATCAGTCACGTGATCAGTGCATGATCAGCCACGTGATCAGTGCATGATCAGTCACGTGATCAGTGCATGATCAGCCACGTGATCAGTGCATGATCAGTCACGTGATCAGTGCATGATCAGCCACGTGATCAGTGCATGATCAGCCACGTGATCAGTGCATGATAGCCACGTGATCAGTGCATGATCAGTCACGTGATCAGTGCATGATCAGCCACGTGATCAGTGCATGATAGCCACGTGATCAGTGCATGATCAGTCACGTGATCAGTGCATGATCAGTCACGTGATCAGTGCATGATCAGTCACGTGATCAGTGCATGATCAGTCACGTGACCAGTACATGGTAGCTACGTGATCATTGCATGATCAGCCACGTGATCAGTGCATGATAGCCACGTGATCAGTGCATGATCAGTCACGTGATCAGTGCATGATCAGCCACGTGATCAGTGCATGATGCCACGTGATCAGTGCATGATCAGTCACGTGATCAGTGTGATCAGCCACGTGATCAGTGCATGATCAGCCACGTGATCAGTGCATGATAGCCACGTGATCAGTGCATGATCAGTCACGTGATCAGTGCATGATCAGCCACGTGATCAGTGCATGATCAGTCACGTGATCAGTGCATGATCAGCCACGTGATCAGTGCATGATAGCCACGTGATCAGTGCATGATCAGTCACGTGATCAGTGCATGATCAGTCACGTGATCAGTGCATGATCAGCCACGTGATCAGTGCATGATCAGCCACGTGATCAGTGCATGATCAGCCACGTGATCAGTGCATGATCAACACGTGATCAGTGCATGATCAGTCACGTGATCAGTGCATGATAGCTACGTGATCATTGCATGATCAGCCACGTGATCAGTGCATGATAGCCACGTGATCAGTGCATGATCAGTCACGTGATCAGTGCATGATCAGTCACGTGATCAGTGCATGATCAGCCACGTGATCAGTGCATGATCAGTCATGTATCAGTGCATGATACCACGTGATCAGTGCATGATCAGTCACGTGATCAGTGCATGATCAGCCACGTGATCAGTGCATGATAGCCACGTGATCAGTGCATGATCAGTCACGTGATCAGTGCATGATCAGCCACGTGATCAGTGCATGATCAGCCACGTGATCAGTGCATGATCACGTGATCAGTGCATGATCAGTCACGTGATCAGTGCATGATAGCCACGTGATCAGTGCATGATCAGTCACGTGATCAGTGTATGATCAGCCACGTGAACAGTGCATGCTCAGTCACGTGATCAGGGCCTGCTGAGCTGCGTGATTACTGTCTGCTCATCTGCTTGACAATTGCCAGCTGAGCTGCACGATTCCTGCCTGTCATCTGCTTGACAATTGCCAGCTGTGCTGCATAATTCCTGCCTGCTCAGCTGCTTGATTATTGCCAGCTGAGCAGCATGATTCCTCACAGCTGAGTTCCATGATTATTGCCTGCTGACTGATTCGTGCCTACTCAGCTCTTTGTTCATTGCCTCCAGAGGCACATGATCAGTGTATGATACCAAACATGATCAGCGCATGATCAGTCACATGATCAGTGCATGATAAGCCACGTGATCAGTGCATGATCAGTCACGTGATCAGTGCATGATCAGTCACGTGATCAGTGCATGATCAGCCACGTGATCAGTGCATGATCAGCCACGTGATCAGTGCATGATCAGGCACGTGATCAGTGCATGATCAGCCACGTGATCAGTGCATGATAGCCACGTGATCAGTGCATGATCAGTCACGTGATCAGTGCATGATCAGTCACGTGATCAGTGCATGATCAGCCACGTGATCAGTGCATGATCAGCCACGTGATCAGTGCATGATCAGCACGTGATCAGTGCATGATCAGCCACGTGATCAGTGCATGATAGCCACGTGATCAGTGCATGATCAGTCACGTGATCAGTGCATGATCAGTCATGTATCAGTGCATGATAGCCCGTGATCAGTGCATGATCAGTCACGTGATCAGTGCATGATCAGCCACGTGATCAGTGCATGATAGCCACGTGATCAGTGCATGATCAGTCACGTGATCAGTGCATGATCAGCCACGTGATCAGTGCATGATCAGCCACGTGATCAGTGCATGACAGCCACGTGATCAGTGCATGATCAGTCACGTGATCAGTGCATGATAGCCACGTGATCAGTGCATGATCAGTCACGTGATCAGTGTATGATCAGCCACGTGAACAGTGCATGCTCAGTCACGTGATCAGGGCCTGCTGAGCTGCGTGATTACTGTCTGCTCATCTGCTTGACAATTGCCAGCTGAGCTGCACGATTCCTGCCTGTCATCTGCTTGACAATTGCCAGCTGTGCTGCGTAATTCCTGCCTGCTCAGCTGCTTGATTATTGCCAGCTGAGCAGCATGATTCTCACAGCTGAGTTCCATGATTATTGCCTGACTGATTCGTGCCTTCAGCTCTTTGTTCATTGCCTCCAGAGGCACATGATCAGTGTATGACAGCAAACATGATCAGTGCATGATCAGTCACATGATCAGTGCATGATAGTCACGTGATCAGTGCATGATCAGTCACGTGATCAGTGCATGATCAGCACGTGATCAGTGCATGATCAGCCACGTGATCAGTGCATGATCAGTCACGTGATAGTGCATGATCAGCCACGTGATCAGTGCATGATAGCCACGTGATCAGTGCATGATCAGCCACGTGATCAGTGCATGATAGCCACGTGATCAGTGCATGATCAGTCACGTGATCAGTGCATGATCAGCCACGTGATCAGTGCATGATCAGCCACGTGATCAGTGCATGATCAGCCACGTGATCAGTGCATGATAGCCACGTGATCAGTGCATGATCAGTCACGTGATCAGTGCATGATCAGCCACGTGATCAGTGCATGATAGCCACGTGATCAGTGCATGATAGCCACGTGATCAGTGCATGATCAGTCACGTGATCAGTGCATGATCAGCCACGTGATCAGTGCATGATCAGCACGTGATCAGTGCATGATAGCCACGTGATCAGTGCATGATCAGTCACGTGATCAGTGCATGATCAGTCACGTGATCAGTGCATGATCAGCCACGTGATCAGTGCATGATCAATTACGTGATCAGTGCATGATCAGTCACGTGATCAGTACATGGTTGCTACGTGATCAGTGCATGATCAGCCACGTGATCAGTGCATGATAGCCACGTGATCAGTGCATGATCAGTCACGTGATCAGTGCATGATCAGTCACGTGATCAGTGCATGATCAGTTACGTGATCAGTGCATGATCAGTCACGTGATCAGTGCATGGTAGCTACGTGATCATTGCATGATCAGCCACGTGATCAGTGCATGATAGCCACGTGATCAGTGCATGATCAGTCACGTGATCAGTGCATGATCAGTCACGTGATCAGTGCATGATCAGCCACGTGATCAGTGCATGATCAGTCACGTGATCAGTGCATGATCAGTCACGTGATCAGTGCATGATCAGCCACGTGATCAGTGCATGATCAGCCACGTGATCAGTGCATGATCAGCCACGTGATCAGTGCATGATCAGTCACGTGATCAGTGCATGATCAGCCACGTGATCAGTGCATGATCAGTCACGTGATCAGTGCATGATCAGTCACGTGATCAGTGCATGATAGCTACGTGATCATTGCATGATCAGCCACGTGATCAGTGCATGATAGCCACGTGATCAGTGCATGATCAGTCACGTGATCAGTGCATGATCAGCCACGTGATCAGTGCATGATCAGTCACGTGATCAGTGCATGATCAGCCACGTGATCAGTGCATGATCAGTCACGTGATCAGTGCATGATCAGTCACGTGATCAGTGCATGATAGCCACGTGATCAGTGCATGATCAGTCACGTGATCAGTGCATGATCAGCCACGTGATCAGTGCATGATCAGTCACGTGATCAGTGCATGATCAGTCACGTGATCAGTGCATGATAGCCACGTGATCAGTGCATGATCAGCCACGTGATCAGTGCATGATAGCCACGTGATCAGTGCATGATCAGTCACGTGATCAGTGCATGATCAGTCACGTGATCAGTGCATGATCAGTCACGTGATCAGTGCATGATCAGCACGTGATCAGTGCATGATCAGCCACGTGATCAGTGCATGATCAGTCACGTGATCAGTGCATGATAGCCACGTGATCAGTGCATGATCAGTCACGTGATCAGTGCATGATCAGCCACGTGATCAGTGCATGATCAGTCACGTGATCAGTGCATGATAGCTACGTGATCAGTGCATGATCAGCCACGTGATCAGTGCATGATAGCCACGTGATCAGTGCATGATCAGTCACGTGATCAGTGCATGATCAGTCACGTGATCAGTGCATGATCAGTTACGTGATCAGTGCATGATCAGTCACGTGATCAGTGCATGTAGCCACGTGATCAGTGCATGATCAGCCACGTGATCAGTGCATGATAGCCACGTGATCAGTGCATGATCAGCACGTGATCAGTGCATGATCAGCCACGTGATCAGTGCATGATCAGCCACGTGATCAGTGCATGATCAGCCACGTGATCAGTGCATGATAGCCACGTGATCAGTGCATGATCAGTCACGTGATCAGTGCATGATCAGCCACGTGATCAGTGCATGATCAGTCACGTGATCAGTGCATGATCAGCCACGTGATCAGTGCATGATTAGTCACGTGATCAGTGCATGATCAGCCGTGATCAGTGCATGATCAGCCACGTGATCAGTGCATGATAGCCACGTGATCAGTGCATGATCAGTCACGTGATCAGTGCATGATCAGTCACGTGATCAGTGCATGATCAGCCACGTGATCAGTGCATGATAGCCACGTGATCAGTGCATGATCAGTCACGTGATCAGTGCATGATCAGTCACGTGATCAGTGCATGATCAGCCACGTGATCAGTGCATGATCAGCCACGTGATCAGTGCATGATCAGTCACGTGATCAGTGCATGATCAGTCACGTGACCAGTATATGATAGCTACGTGATCAGTGCATGATCAGCCACGTGATCAGTGCATGATAGCCACGTGATCAGTGCATGATCAGTTACGTGATCAGTGTATGATCAGCCACGTGATCAGTGCATGAGTGCCACGTGATCAGTGCATGATCAGTCACGTGATCAGTGTGTGATCAGTCACGTGATCAGTGCATGATCAGCCACGTGATCAGTGCATGATAGCCACGTGATCAGTGCATGATCAGCCACGTGATCAGTGCATGATCAGCCACGTGATCAGTGCATGATCAGACACGTGATCAGTGCATGATCAGCCACGTGATCAGTGCATGATAGCCACGTGATCAGTGCATGATCAGTCACGTGATCAGTGCATGATCAGTCACGTGATCAGTGCATGATCAGCCACGTGATCAGTGCATGATCAATTACGTGATCAGTGCATGATCAGTCACGTGACCAGTACATGGTAGCTACGTGATCATTGCATGATCAGCCACGTGATCAGTGCATGATAGCCACGTGATCAGTGCATGATCAGTCACGTGATCAGTGCATGATCAGTCACGTGATGCATGATAGCCACGTGATCAGTGCATGATCAGCCACGTGATCAGTGCATGATAGCCACGTGATCAGTGCATGATCAGTCACGTGATCAGTGCATGATCAGCCACGTGATCAGTGCATGATCAGCCACGTGATCAGTGCATGATCAGCCACGTGATCAGTGCATGATCAGCCACGTGATCAGTGCATGATCAGTCACGTGATCAGTGCATGATAGCCACGTGATCAGTGCATGATCAGCCACGTGATCAGTGCATGATAGCCACGTGATCAGTGCATGATCAGTCACGTGATCAGTGCATGATCAGTCACGTGATCAGTGCATGATCAGCCACGTGATCAGTGCATGATCAGCCACGTGATCAGTGCATGATCAGTCACGTGATCAGTGCATGATCAGCCACGTGATCAGTGCATGATCAGCCACGTGATCAGTGCATGATCAGCCACGTGATCAGTGCATGATCAGTCACGTGATCAGTGCATGATCAGCCACGTGATCAGTGCATGATCAGTCACGTGATCAGTGCATGATCAGTCACGTGATCAGTGCATGATAGCCACGTGATCAGTGCATGATCAGCCACGTGATCAGTGCATGATAGCACGTGATCAGTGCATGATCAGTCACGTGATCAGTGCATGATCAGTCACGTGATCAGTGCATGATCAGTCACGTGATCAGTGCATGATCAATTACGTGATCAGTGCATGATCAGTCACGTGATCAGTGCATGATAGCCACGTGATCAGTGCATGATCAGCCACGTGATCAGTGCATGATAGCCACGTGATCAGTGCATGATCAGTCACGTGATCAGTGCATGATCAGCCACGTGATCAGTGCATGATCAGTCACGTGATCAGTGCATGATCAGACGTGATCAGTGCATGATCAGTCACGTGATCAGTGCATGATCAGCCACGTGATCAGTGCATGATAGCCACGTGATCAGTGCATGATAGCCACGTGATCAGTGCATGATCAGTCACGTGATCAGTGCATGATCAGTCACGTGATCAGTGCATGATCAGTCACGTGATCAGTGCATGATCAGCCACGTGATCAGTGCATGATCAGTCACGTGATCAGTGCATGATCAGCACGTGATCAGTGCATGATCAGTCCCATGATCAGTGCATGATCAGCCACGTGATCAGTGCATGATAGCCACGTGATCAGTGCATGATCAGTCACGTGATCAGTGCATGATCAGTCAGTGATCAGTGCATGATCAGCCACGTGATCAGTGCATGATCAGTCACGTGATCAGTGCATGATAGCCACGTGATCAGTGCATGATCAGCCACGTGATCAGTGCATGATAGCCACGTGATCAGTGCATGATCAGTCACGTGATCAGTGCATGATCAGCCACGTGATCAGTGCATGAGTGCCACGTGATCAGTGCATGATCAGTCACGTGATCAGTGTGTGATCAGCCACGTGATCAGTGCATGATCAGCCACGTGATCAGTGCATGATAGCCACGTGATCAGTGCATGATCAGTCACGTGATCAGTGCATGATCAGCCACGTGATCAGTGCATGATCAGCCACGTGATCAGTGCATGATCAGTCACGTGATCAGTACATGATAGCACGTGATCAGTGCATGATCAGCCACGTGATCAGTGCATGATCAGCCACGTGATCAGTGCATGATCAGCCACGTGATCAGTGCATGATCAGTCACGTGATCAGTGCATGATCAGCCACGTGATCAGTGCATGACAGTCACGTGATCAGTATGATCAGCCACGTGATCAGTGCATGATCAGTCACGTGATCAGTGCATGATCAGTCACGTGATCAGTGCATGATCAGCCACGTGATCAGTGCATGATCAGCCACGTGATCAGTGCATGATCAGCCACGTGATCAGTGCATGATCAGTTACGTGATCAGTGTATGATCAGCCACGTGATCAGTGCATGGTCAGACACGTGAACAGTGTATGATCAGCCACGTGATCAGTGCATGATATCCACGTGATCAGTGCATGATCAATCACGTGATCAGTGTATGATCAGCCACGTGAACAGTGCATGCTCAGTCACGTGATCAGGCCTGCTGAGCTGCGTGATTACTGTCTGCTCATCTGCTTGACAATTGCCAGCTGAGCTGCATGATTCCTGCCTGTCATCTGCTTGACAATTGCCAGCTGTGCTGCGTAATTCCTGCCTGCTCAGCTGCTTGATTATTGCCAGCTGAGCAGCATGATTCCTCACAGCTGAGTTCCATGATTATTGCCTGCTGACTGTTTGATTCATGCCTACTCAGCTCTTTGTTTATTGCCTCCAGAGGCACATGATCAGTGTATGATAGCAAACATGATCAGTCACATGATCAGCGCCATTAAGTCACGTGATCACTACATGATAGTCATGTGATCAGTCCATGCTCAGTCACGGTATCAGTGCATGATCAGCCACGTGATCAGTGCATGATAGCCACGTGATCAGTGCATGATCAGCCACGTGATCAGTGCATGATCAGCCACGTGATCAGTGCATGATTGCCACGTGATCAGTGCATGATCAGTCACGTGATCAGTGCATGATCAGCCACGTGATCAGTGCATGATCAGTCACGTGATCAGTGCATGATCAGCCACGTGATCAGTGCATGATAGCCACGTGATCAGTGCATGATCAGCCACGTGATAGTGCATGATCAGCCACGTGATCAGTGCATGATCAGTCACGTGATCAGTGCATGATCAGCCACGTGATCAGTGCATGATCAGCCACGTGATCAGTGCATGATCAGTCACGTGATCAGTGCATGATAGCCACGTGATCAGTGCATGATCAGCCACGTGATCAGTGCATGATCAGCCACGTGATCAGTGCATGATCAGTCACGTGATCAGTGCATGATCAGCCACGTGATCAGTGCATGATCAGACACGTGATCAGTGCATGATCAGCCACGTGATCAGTGCATGATATCCACGTGATCAGTGCATGATCAATCACGTGATCAGTGTATGATCAGCCACGTGATCAGTGCATGCTCAGTCACGTGATCAGGGCCTGCTGAGCTGCGTGATTACTGTCTGCTCATCTGCTTGACAATTGCCAGCTGAGCTGCATGATTCCTGCCTGTCATCTGCTTGACAATTGCCAGCTGTGCTGTGTAATTCCTGCCTGCTCAGCTGCTTGATTATTGCCAGCTGAGCAGCATGATTCCTCACAGCTGAGTTCCATGATTATTGCCTGCTGACTGTTTGATTCATGCCTACTCAGCTCTTTGTTCATTGCCTCCAGAGGCACATGATCAGTGCATGATAGCAAACATGATCAGTCACATGATCAGTGCATTAAGTCACGTGATCACTGCATGATAGTCACGTGATCAGTGCATGATCAGTCACGTATCAGTGCATGATCAGCCACGTGATCAGTGCATGATCAGCCACGTGATCAGTGCATGATAGCCACGTGATCAGTGCATGATCAGCCACGTGATCAGTGCATGATAGCCACGTGATCAGTGCATGATCAGTCACGTGATCAGTGCATGATCAGCCACGTGATCAGTGCATGATCAGTCACGTGATCAGTGCATGATCAGCCACGTGATCAGTGCATGATAGCTACGTGATCAGTGCATGATCAGTCACGTGATCAGTGCATGATCAGCCACGTGATCAGTGCATGATCAGTCACGTGATCAGTGCATGATCAGCCACGTGATCAGTGCATGATCAGCCACGTGATCAGTGCATGATCAGTCACGTGATCAGTGCATGATCAGCCACGTGATCAGTGCATGATCAGCCACGTGATCAGTGCATGATCAGCCACGTGATCAGTGCATGATCAGTTACGTGATCAGTGTATGATCAGCCACGTGATCAGTGCATGGTCAGACACGTGAACAGTGTATGATCAGCCACGTGATCAGTGCATGATATCCAAGTGATCAGTGCATGATCAATCACGTGATCAGTGTATGATCAGCCACGTGAACAGTGCATGCTCAGTCACGTGATCAGGGCCTGCTGAGCTGCGTGATTACTGTCTGCTCATCTGCTTGACAATTGCCAGCTGAGCTGCACGATTCCTGCCTGTCATCTGCTTGACAATTGCCAGCTGTGCTGCGTAATTCCTGCCTGCTCAGCTGCTTGATTATTGCCAGCTGAGCAGCATGATTCCTCACAGCTGAGTTCCATGATTATTGCCTGCTGACTGTTTGATTCGTGCCTACTCAGCTCTTTGTTTATTGCCTCCAGAGGCACATGATCAGTGTATGATAGCAAACATGATCAGCGCATGATCAGTCACATGATCAGCGCCATTAAGTCACGTGATCACTACATGATAGTCATGTGATCAGTCCATGCTCAGTCACGGTATCAGTGCATGATCAGCCACGTGATCAGTGCATGATCAGCCACGTGATCAGTGCATGATCAGCCACGTGATCAGTGCATGATTGCACGTGATCAGTGCATGATCAGTCACGTGATCAGTGCATGATCAGTCACGTGATCAGTGCATGATCAGCCACGTGATCAGTGCATGATAGCCACGTGATCAGCGCATGATCAGTCACCTGATGGGTATGATCAGTCACGTGACAGTACATGGTAGCTACATGATCATTGCATGATCAGCCACGTGAGTAGTGCATGATAGCCACGTGATCAGTGCATGATCAGTCACGTGATCAGTGCATGATCAGCCACGTGATCAGTGCATGATCAGCCACGTGATCAGTGCATGATCAGTCACGTGATCAGTGCATGATAGCCACGTGATCAGTGCATGATCAGCCACGTGATCAGTGCATGATAGCCACGTGATCAGTGCATGATCAGTTACGTGATCAGTGTGTGATCAGCCACGTGATCAGTGCATGATCAGTCACGTGATCAGTGCATGATCAATCACGTGATCAGTGCATGATCAGTCACGTGATCAGTACATGATAGCTACGCGATCAGTGCATGATCAGCCACGTGATCAGTGCATGATAGCCACGTGATCAGTGCATGATCAGTCACGTGATCAGTGCATGATCAGTCACGTGATCAGTGCATGATCATTTACGTGATCAGTGCATGATCAGTCACGTGACAGTATGGTAGTACGTGATCAGTGCATGATCAGCCACGTGATCAGTGCATGATAGCCACGTGATCAGTGCATGATCAGTCACGTGATCAGTGCATGATCAGCCACGTGATCAGTGCATGAGTGCCACGTGATCAGTGCATGATCAGTCACGTGACAGTGTGATCAGCCACGTGATCAGTGCATGATCAGCCACGTGATCAGTGCATGATAGCCACGTGATCAGTGCATGATCAGTCACGTGATCAGTGCATGATCAGCCACGTGATCAGTGCATGATCATCACGTGATCAGTGCATGATCAGTCACGTGATCAGTGCATGGTAGCCACGTGATCAGTGCATGATCAGCCACGTGATCAGTGCATGATCGCCACGTGATCAGTGCATGACAGCCACGTGATCAGTGCATGATCAGTCACGTGATCAGTGCATGATCAGCCACGTGATCAGTGCATGATCAGGCACGTGATCAGTATGATCAGCCACGTGATCAGTGCATGATAGCCACGTGATCAGTGCATGATCAGTCACGTGATCAGTGCATGATAGCCACGTGATCAGTGCATGATCAGTCACGTGATCAGTGCATGATCAGCCACGTGATCAGTGCATGATCAGCCACGTGATCAGTGCATGATCAGTCACGTGATCAGTGCATGATAGCTACGTGATCAGTGCATGATCAGCCACGTGATCAGTGCCTGATCAGCCACGTGATCAGTGCATGATCAGCCACGTGATCAGTGCATGATCAGCCACGTGATCAGTGCATGATCAGTCACGTGATCAGTGCATGATAGCTGCGTGATCAGTGCATGATCAGTCACGTGATCAGTGTATGATCAGTTACGTGATCAGTGCATGATCAGCCACGTGATCAGTGCATGATCAATCACGTGATCAGTGCATGATCAGTCACGTGATCAGTGCATGGTAGCTACGTGATTATTGCATGATCAGCCACGTGATCAGTGCATGATAGCCACGTGATCAGTGCATGATAGCCACGTGATCAGTGCATGATCAGTCACGTGATAGTGCATGATCAGCCACGTGATCAGTGCATGATAGCCACGTGATCAGTGCATGAGTCACGTGATCAGTGCATGATCAGCCACGTGATCAGTGCATGATCAGCCACGTGATCAGTGCATGATAGCCACGTGATCAGTGCATGATAGCCATGATCAGTGCATGATCAGTCACGTGATCAGTGCATGATCAGCCACGTGATCAGTGCATGATCAGCCACGTGATCAGTGCATGATAGCCACGTGATCAGTGCATGATAGTCACGTGATCAGTGCATGATCAGTCACGTGATCAGTGCATGATCAGCCACGCGATCAGTGCATGATCAGCCACGTGATCAGTGCATGATCAGTCACGTGACAGTGCATGTTGCCACGTGATCAGTGCATGATCAGCCACGTGATCAGTGCATGATAGCCACGTGATCAGTGCATGATCAGCTACGTGATCAGTGCATGATCAGTCACGTGATCATTGCATGATCAGCCACGTGATCAGTGCATGATCAGCCACGTGATCAGTGCATGATACCACGGGATCAGTGCATGATCAGTCACGTGATCAGTGCATGATCATGCACGTGATCAGTGCATGTCAGCCACGTGATCAGTGAATGATAGCCACGTGATCAGTGCATGATCAGTCACGTGATCAGCGCATGACCAGGCACGCGATCAGTGCATGATCAGTCACGTGATCAGTGCATGATCAGCCAAGTGATCAGTGCATGATCAGTCAAGTGATCAGTGCTGATCAGCCACGTGAGTGCATGATCAGCCACGTGATCAGTGCATGATCAGTTACGTGATCAGTGCATGATCAGTCACGTGACCAGCATGGTAGCTACGTGATCATTGCATGATCAGCCACGTGAGCAGTGCATGATAGCCACGTGATCAGTGCATGATCAGTCACGTGATCAGTGCATGATCAGTCACGTGATCAGTGCATGATCAGCCACGTGATCAGTGCATGATCAGGCACGTGATCAGTGCATGATCAGCCACGTGATCAGTGCATGATCAGCCACGTGATCAGTGCATGATCAGCCACGTGATCAGTGCATGATAGCCACGTGATCAGTGCATGATCAGTCACGTGACCAGTGCATGATCAGCCACGCGATCAGTGCATGATCAGTCACGTGATCAGTGCATGATAGCGACGTGATCAGTGCATGATCAGTCACGACAGTGTATGATCAGCCACGTGATCAGTGCATGATCAGTCACGTGATCAGTGCATGATAGCCACTGATCAGTGCATGATCAGTCACGTGATCAGTGCATGATCAGTCACGTGATCAGTGCATGATAGCCACTGATCAGTGCATGATCAGTCACTTGATCAGTGCATGATCAGTCACGTGATCACTGCATGATCATCCACGTGATCAGTGCAGGAGTCATGTAATCAATGCATGATAGCACGTGATCAGTGCATGATCAGTCCCGTAACGAGTGTATGATCAGACACGTGATCAGCAAGATCAGCTACGTGATCAGTGCATGATCAGTCACATGATCAGTGCATGATCAGCCACGTCATCAGTGCATGATAGCCACGTGATCAGTGCATACATACGTGATCAGTGCATGCAGCCACGTGATCAGTGTATGACAGCCACGTGATCAGTGCATGATCAGTCAATGGATCAGGTGTGTGATCAGCCACGTGAACAGTGCATGCTCAGTCACGTGATCATGGCCTGCTGAGCTGCGTGTTTACTGTCTGCTCATCTGCTTGACAATTGCCAGCTGAGCTGCACGATTCCTGCCTGTCATCTGCTTGACAATTGCCAGCTGTGCTGTAATTCTTGCCTGCTCATCTACTTGATTATTGCCAGCTGAGCAGCATGATTTCTCAGAGCTGAGTTCCATGATTATTGCCTGCTGACTGATTCCTGCCTACTCAGCTCTTTGTTCATTGCCTCCAGAGGCACATGATCAGTGTATGATACCAAACATGATCAGCACATGATCAGTCACATGATCAATGCATGATAAGCCAGGTGATCAGTGCATGATAGTTACGTGATCAGTGCATGATCAGTCATGTGACAGTGCATGTAGCTGCGTGATCATTGCATGATCAGCCACGTGATAGTGCATGATAGCCACGTGATCAGTGCATGATCAGTCACGTGATCAGTGCATGATCAATTACGTGATCAGTGCATGATCAGCCACGTGATCAGTGCATGATCAGCCACCTGATCAGTGCATGATCAGTCACGTGACCAGTACATGGTAGCTACGTGATCATTGCATGACCAGCCACGCGATCAGTGCATGATAGCCACGTGATCAGTGCATGATCAGTCACGTGATTCAGTGATCAGCCACGTGATCAGTGCATGAGGCACGTGATCAGTGCATGATCAGCCACGTGATCAGTGCATGATATTCACGTGACCAGTGCAGGATCAGCCACGTGATCAGTGCATGATAGCCAATGGATCAGTGCATGATCACTCACGCGGATAGTGCATGATCAGCCACGTGATCAGTGCATGATCAGTCACGTGATCAGTACATGATCAATTACGTGATCAGTGCATGATCAGTCACGTGATCAGTGCATGATAGCCATGTGATCATTGCATGATCAGCCACGTGATCAGTGCATGATAGCCACGTGATCAGTGCATGATAGTCACATGATCAGTGCATGATCAGTCACGCAGATCAGTGCATGACAAGTCACATGATCAGTGCATGACATCTTACGATTTGCATGATAGCCACGCGATCAGTGCATGATTAGCCACGTGATCAGTGCATGATCAGGCACGTGATCAGTGCATGATCATCATTGATGCGATCAGTGCATGATAGCCACGTGATCAGTGCATGATCAGTCACGTGATCAGTGCATGATCAGCCACGATCAGTGCATGATCAGCCACGTGATCAGTGCATGATCAGTCACGTGATCAGTGCATGATCAGCCACGTGATCAGTACATGGTAGCCACGTGATCAGTGCATGATCAGCCAAGCGATCAGTGTATGATCAGCCATGTGTCAGTGCATGATCAGTCACGTGATCAGTGCATGATCAGCCACGCGATCAGCATGATCAGCCACGTGAGCAGTGTATGATCAGCCACGTGATCAGTGTATGATAGCCACGTGATCAGTGCATGATCAGTCACGTGATGTGCATGATCAGCCACGTGATCGGTATTATGATAGCCACGTGATCAGTGCATGATCAGCCACGTTGCAGTATGATCAGCCATGTGATCAGTGCATGATCAGCCACGTGATCAGTGCATGATCAATCACGTGATCAGTGTATGATCAGCCACGTGATCAGTGCATGCTCAGTCACGTGATCAGGGCCTGCTGAGCTCGTGATTACTGTCTGCTCATCTGCTTGACAATATGCAGCTGAGCTGCACGATTCCTGCCTGTCATCTGCTTGACAATTGCCAGCTGTGCTGCGTAATTCCTGCCTGATCAGCTGCTTGATTATTGCCAGCTGAGCAGCATGATTCCTCACACCTGAGTTCCATGATTATTGCCTGCTGACTGTTTGATTCGTGCCTATTCAGCTCTTTGTTTATTGCCTCCAGAGGCACATGATCAGTGTATGATAGTAAACATGATCAGTCACATGGTCAGCGCCATTAAGTCACGTGATCACTACATGATAGTCATGTGATCAGTCCATGCTCAGTCACGGTATCAGTGCATGATCAGCCACGTGATCAGTGCATGATAGCCATGTGATCAATGCATGATCAGTCACATGATGGGTGTATGATCAGTCACATGACCTGTACATGGTAGCTACAGACTGCATGATCAGCCAATGGGATCAGTGCATGATAGCCACGTGATCAGTGCATGATCAGTCACGTGATCAGTGCATGATCAGTCACGTAATCTGTGCATGACCAGGCACGGATCAGCATGATCAGCCAAGTGATCAGTGCATGATAGCCACGCGATCAGAGCATGATCAGTCACGGATCAGTGCATGATCAGTCACGTGATCAGTGCATGATCAGCCACGTGATCAGTGCATGATCAATTATGTGATCAAGTGCATGATCAGCCACGTTGACCAGTACATG